>NW_006922299.1:246398-250296 GCF_000298275.1 Orycteropus afer afer | reverse complement strand
TCAAGTGCTGAGGAGCAAGGATGTCTCCTTGAGGACTAAGGTGCGCCTGACACAAGCCATGATATTTCCAATCACCTCATATGCATGTGAGAGCTGGACAGGGAATAAGGAAGACCAAAGAAGGGTTGATGCTTTTGAATTGTCATGCTAGCAAAGAATGATAAAAGTACCATGGACTGCCAAAAGAACTAACAGATCTGTCCTGGAGGAAGTGCACCTGAAATGCTCCTTGAAGGTGAGAATGGCCACACTTTGTCTCACCTACTTTGGTGATGTTGTGAGAAGGGACCATTCCCTGGAGAAGGATGTCCCGCTTGGTAATGTGGAGGGTCAACGAAAGAGGGGAAGGCCTTCAACAAGATGGATTGACATGGTGGCTGCAACGATGGGCTCAAGTATAGCAAGGATCATGGAACTGGCACAGGATCGGGTGGTGTTTCGTTCTGCTGTGCATGGGATCGCTATGAGTTGGAAACAACTCAACAGCACCTAACAACGACTTTACTTTGGGCCCCGGAGATAAATCTGGATACAAATTTTTAAAGGCTCCAAGTTGCAATCTCTGATGGTGCAGTGCCTAAGGCATTTATTTGACTGTTAAGGAGAAGGCTGGCAGTTCAAACCCACCAGCCACTCCTCGGAAGGAAGATTGGGCATTCTATTTCCATAGTGATACTGCCTCAGAAACCCAAGGAGGGGTCGCTATGAGTTGGATCCGACTCGACACCAGGGAGTTTGGTTGGACTTGACTACCAACCAGAAGGTTGGTAGTTCAAACCCACCAGCCACTCCATGGAAGTAAGACTGGGCAATCTACTTCCATAAAGAGTTACTGCCTCAGAAACTCAATAGGGGTCGCTATGAGTCAGAATTGACTTGATGGCGGTGGGGTTTTTGGTTTGGTTGATTTGTTGCTGTTGGTGTATGGCCGTAATCTTCACGGGAACAGACTGCCAGGCCTTTCTCCTGCAGAGCTTCAGGGTGGGTTCCAATTGCCAACCTTTCAGTTAGCTGCCAAGTGCAACCGGGGCTCCTTTGATTTACTGGCCATAAAGGCTTGGGCACATTTCCCGCCTGCCTGTGAGTCCCACTTGCATACGGCCAAATTCAGTGAACTGCGTGGGCACAGGTAAAGCAGCAAATGGCTGAAAGATAAGTTTTCCAAGTTCCATTAGCAATTAAAACAGAAAAGTAAAATCATTCCTCCAATGGCTCAGTCAAAGTTCTGTGCCAGGGCTAATAGCTACAGCAAGTCTGGGGACCAAGGAAGCCTTTGAGAGTGTGGATTAGAGTGTGCTGTCATTTTGTGCAGCCTACCACCCAGCATAAGAGCTCTGGTGGCGTAGTGCCTAAGGCACTTGACTGCTAACCAGAAGGCTGGTGGTTCAAAACCACCAGCCACTCCTCAGAAGGAAGACTGGTCAAGGAAGGAAGACTGGTCAATCTATTTCCATAGAGGTAACGCCTCGGAAACCCAAGGAGGGGTCGCTATGAGTCAGAATTGACTTGACGGCAGAGAGTTTAGTTTGTTGTTGTTGTTTTTGTTACTACCCAACATAAGGAGCTCCGGTGGCACAACAGTTAAGCGCTCAGCTGCTAACCAAAAAGGTGGCAGTTCGAACATACCCAGAAGCTCCACAGGACCTGGCGGTCTGTTCCCGTAAAGATTACAGTCTAGAAACCCCTATGGGGGCAGTTCTACTCTGTCCCATGAGGTCACTCTGAGCCGAAATCCACTCGAGGGCCCCTAACAATAACTGTGCAGTTGAACGACGGGGAAATTGCCAATATTCAACCAGCTTTGACCGCCATATGGTTCAACCTAATAGCTAGGCTTCTGCCTCGGGTGACTTCATTTCTCCTTCTGCCCCTAGTACGAATGAAGTAACACATCTGTGGTTGTTAGGTGCTGTCAACCAAGTTCTGACTCATAGCAACCTTATGCACCACAGAACAGAACACTGTCCAGTCCTGCACCACCCTCACATTCTTTGCTTTGTTTGAGCCCACTGCTGCAGCCCCTGTGTCAGTCCATCTCCTTGAGGGTCTTCCTCTCTTTCGATGACCCTCCACTCTACCAAGCATGATATCCTTCTCCAGGGACTGGTCTCTTCTCACAACATGACCAAAGTAGGTGAGACGAAGTCTAGGTGTCCTCGCTTCCAGGGAGCTGCACTTCTTCCAGAACAGATTTGTTCATTCTTCTGGCAGTCCATGGTATTTTCAGTATTCTTCACCAACACCACAACTCAAATGCATCAATTCTTCTTTGGTCTTTCTTATTGATTGGCCTGCTTTCGCATGCATATGAGGGGATTTTCGCATGCATATGAGGCAATTGAAAATACCGTGGCTTGGGCCCCTTAGTCTTCAAAGTGATATCTTTGCTCTTTAACACTTTAAAGAGGTTTTCTGTAGTAGATTTTCCCACAGCAAATATGTTGTTTGATTTCTTGACTGCTGCTTCCCTGGACATTGATTACAGATCCAAGTAAAATGAAATCCTTGACAACTTCAATCTTTTCTCTGTTTATCATGATGTTACTTACTGGTCCAAACCAAAGACCAAACTCACTACCATAGAGTTGATTCTGACTCATAGTGACCCTATGGGACAGAATAGAAATGCCCCATAGGGTTTCAAAGGCTGTCAATCTTTACAGAAGCAGACTACCTCATCTTTCTCCTGTGGTGTGGCTGGTGGGTTTGAAACACCAACTTTTCAGTAGCAGCAAATGCCTTAGCCAATGCACCACCAGAGCTCCTCTTATTGGTGCAGTTGTGAGGATTTCTGTATTCTTTATGTTGAGCTGTAACCCATACTGAAGACTATATAGTTTCTGATCTTCATCAGTAAGTGCTTCATGTCTTCTCCACTTTCAGCATGCAAGATTGTGTCATCTGCATATTGCAGGTTCTTAATGAGTCTTCTTCCAAACCTGACACTGCATTCTTCATATAGTCCAGCTTCTTGGATTATTTGCTCAGCGTACAGATTGAATAAATAATAAACATTATTAGAGAAACATAATTAAAAGTGCAAATTGGATGTCAAAAGTCTACCTTAACACATACTAAAGTGTTTTCAGTATCAATTAAGTCTATTCCTAGCTGCCACCAATATTCATAATTTTGAGTTAACTAGTCCAGAAAAATAAATGGCTGGAAAAAAAGAAGAAAGCCAAACTCTATATGGCAATCTTTTGGAATCCGTTAAGGGTTTTTTTGTTTGTTTAAATTTTTCTGGATTTAGACTTCCTTAGATGAACGGCTCTTTAAGGCAGAGCCTCTCAAACCTCAGCACAATTGATGTTTTAAGCCAGATAGTTGTTCAAGAGGAAAATGAATAACAGACATCTTACTTTGATCTTAAGGTTTTTCTTATCCACGAACCAAATATTCACCATAAAAAGCCTGACTCAAATTGCAAGAGCCTTCCAGAAACTGCTCTCCAGCAAAGCAAATTCATCATACTTGTGGTATGTCTGTTATGGCAGCACTAGAGAACCAAGACACCTGGTAATCAAAACCCCAGAACCAATCCTGTAACCTTTTGCAACCTGCAATTATGAATGCTTCTCAGTAACGGTCCTTCCCTTGCTTCTGCAGTCCCACCTATGACAGTGATGAATTGACCTACCACTAATCATGATCTTGTGATTATTTCCTCTGCTCTCTATTGTATCTAATTCCATCAGCCTCTGTACTGTGCACATGCTGACGGTCTCCCTCATCTGGATGATCGTGTTTGTTTGTCTTTGTCTTGTTTAAACATTAATCAAATAGTCTCTATGAAATATTTTTGAATCTGGGGTCTTTTTCCTCCTGTTGTTGTTGTTGTTATGTGCCGTCGAGTCGGCCCCGACTCATAGCGACCCCTCCTTGGGTTTCCGAGGCA
>NW_006922299.1:244467-245708 GCF_000298275.1 Orycteropus afer afer | reverse complement strand
AAGACTGAGAACAACTGCTGTAAGATCTATGCTTAGCAGTCAAGCTACCCAGGTGTTCTCCCTACTTTATGAGAGGAGGGGGAGAAGGGCCCCTTGGCGTATTTGCTCCAAGGCTTTCCTTAGGATTGCCAGATTTTGCAAACTAACAATACAGGACATCCAGTTAAATTTGAATTTCAAATAAACAGTAAATAACGTTTTAGTATACAAGTGCCCCAAATGTGGCATGTTATTTAACCTGGAGCCCTATTTTTGGTTAAGCACTAATACTAACAATGCCCTGAAGCATAGCAATGATGTGAGGATGGTGCAGGACTGGGGAGTGCTTCATTCTGTCGTCCACAGGGTCACGATGAGTTGGAAGGGCCTCGACCATATCCACCAGCAATAACAGCTGATACCATAGGGGTACTGCTGGTTCACTGGTAGAATTCTCACCTTCCATGTACACATTCCTGGCCAACATACTTCATGTGCAGTCACCACCAGTCAATGAAGGCTTGTGTGTTGCCGACAGACTGGAAAGAAACGCCTGGCAATCTACTTCTGAAAAGCAGCCAGTTAAAATCCTACAGATCACCCTTCAAGCCCGGAACTGAACTCAGCCCCTTGCCTCAGCTTTCAGCCAAAGCACAGACAGGCCTTTAAGGTGAACAGTAACTCCAGGGAGGTTCACACCTCTTAGAACAATCAACCACACAAGATCAAAAAAGCAGCATTTGCCCAGAGATAAAGCCACTCTGTGGGAGAAAGATGAAGCAGGCTGCTTATGTAACGCAGGAAGGGATTGGAAAGGGGGAGGAAGGGCAAGGGTAAACACAGGAAGTCAGTGGGAAGAGTGCTACTACCTTGTGGGAACTGCAATGAACGCCACAAAACAAAATGTGTATGACTGCTGAATGGAAAATCAAACTGCTTTGTAAACTTTCATTCAAACCACAATTAAAAAATATATATATATTATGCACATGGCATAGGATCAGGCAGTGTTTCATTGTGTTCTACACAGGTCACCGTGAGTCCAGGACTGACTCATGGCAGCTAACAACAAATGATGCCATAACTAAATTACTATAAATAAAGCACTAAGCTGTGACAATGGGAGCTCCGGTAGAGTAGTGTCTAAGGCACTTGAATGCTAACCAGAAGGCTGGCGGTTCAAACCCACCAGCCACTCCTCGGAAGGAAGGTTGGGCAATCTACTTCCTTAGTGATACCGCCTCAGAAACCCAAGGAGGGGT
>NW_006922299.1:241155-242659 GCF_000298275.1 Orycteropus afer afer | reverse complement strand
CAATGTACCAAAAAGAATTAGTCGATGTTCATCTATTTCAGGAGGTGGTATATGATCAAGAACCAACGGTATTGAAGGAAGAAGTGCAAAATGCACTGAAGGAATTGGTGAAAAACAAGGCTCCAGGAATTGACAGAATACCTATTGAGATATTTCAACAGACGGATGCTGCACTGGAGGCACTTGCGCATCTATACCAAGAAATTTAGAAGACAGCTACCTGGCCAACTGACTGGAAGAGATCCATATTTGTGCCCATTCTAAAGAAAGGTGGTCTAACAGAATGTGGAAATTATCAAACAATATCATTAATAACACATGTAAGTAAAATTTTGCTGAAGATAATTTAGAAACTGTTGTAGCAGTATATTGACAGGGAACTTCCAAAAATGCAAGCTGGATTCAGAAGAGGACATGGAATGAGGGATATCAATGCTGATGTCACATGGATCTTGGCTTAAAGCTCCACTGAAACCTGTCCATCATGGGTGACCCTGCTGGTATTTGAAATACTGGTGGCATAGCCTCCAGCCTCACAGCAACATGCAAGCCACCACAGTATGACAAACTAACTGACGTGTGTGGAAAAAGTATTGTATAAACAGCATTACAGTTCATAGTATCATATAGTTAACAGCATTATATTATATACAGTATTCTATAGTTAGAGTTGTAAAGATAACATGGTTGACAGTCAGTGAGTTACAGTACAAAGCATAAAACATTGGAGCCAAGTAGCTGAGTTTGACCTGATCCTGCCAGTTTTGATGGCATGACTTGGGCCAGTTATTTAACTTGTCTGAACCTCCACTTCCTCTTTTATAAAAAAAACAAAAAAGGCAAGCAGCAGGTAGAGGAGATTATAATTCTGTTATAGGAGGAATGTGAGTTGTATGATGAAGCTTGGTGGCTTCTCAAAGATTAAATGAATAGTGCACAACATTTGTAGCACTGGGCACTCAGTCTCTCAGGCTATTTTGGGCCGTCTACCAGGGCGTCTAAGAAAGCTGCATACAGTATGTTTTGGCTGGCACTGCCACTCCCTGGCCACAACCAAGACACTCATAAGGCCATGGTGTTCCTCTCCTAAAATGGTCTTCTCTTTGGAATTTTTTACCCAAATTACCCCACTTCTCAAATGATAAAGCAGAAGAGACATGCAACCTTTTCTCCTTTCCCTAGATCTCCAATTCTACACCTGCAAATCAAAGATGTGAGACAGGTGCACCCTAAAGCCCATTCCAGTTTTTAGAAATTATGATTTAGCCCTTTACAGGTACAACTTCAGTCTCAGCTCCTCCCAAACGGTTCTACTATAGAAATCCTGCCGGCATTAATCTTTCCCTTAGCTTTTACTGTCTATACCATCCATTGAAACAAAACAAAACAATCTGCATCAAGTCATTCTTACATTTAAAACATTATAAAACCATTATAGGTTATAAAACCAAAAGATTATAAAACCCATTAAAACACCCCCAAGTACTTCCCCTTTAGTTGATTC
>NW_006922299.1:239067-239965 GCF_000298275.1 Orycteropus afer afer | reverse complement strand
CAATATTTTAAAAAGAAAATTAGAAGATTTTCTCTGTTTATAGAGTGTTAGGAGACCATCCTCCCTCCCTCCTTCTTAGGGTGTTTCCTTAGAGACATAGTAAATCTAAGTCTTTACTCCGATTTTTGGAATACAGATAAATCTCTTGAAGGGATTAAATCCAATCTTCAGTTTTCACAATGCAGAGATATCTCCAACGTCATGGTCAAATAGTCTCTGGATATGTAAATATATGTACCTCTGGAATTAGCTCTGGGGGAGGGGTCTCTCAAGAGGCCTACCTGAGACCTTCCAGAAGGGCAGCACTTTGTCTCTAGGAGATAAAAGCAGGCACTGTTCTTTCTTCAGCTCTGCTCTGTAAGTTATGTGAGATTTTGTCCTGACTTCACAGTCTCTTGAGTGGGTTCTGATTGCAGTCTCAGTAAGAACTCCTGCATTTTGTTTGTTAGTTTTTGTTTTGTTTCTCTAACATAATATTCTTCTATCTAATTTTTAAAATAATCTTGATTTTGGAACATAAGATTTTGAGAAAATTCAAAAGATAGCATGGATAATTCCCATATATCCCTCATTTTCATTCATTAAAAATGTTTTATTTTTAGTTTAATGCTTGATTATTGACTACTATCTTTCTGTGTGTGTGTGTGTTTCTTCTGACGTGGAGTCAATTCTGACTCATGGCCGCCCCCTGGCCTCCATAACATTTTCAAGACTGTGACTTTATGGAAGCAGATCTCCAGGCCTTTCTTCCATGGTGCTACTGAATGGGTTCAACTGCTAACCTTCAGGTTAATAGTTGAGTGCAAAAATGGCACCCTGGATTCCAACTCACAGTGACCCTATAGGACAGAGTAGAACTGCTCCATAGGCTTTCTTAGGCTGTAGATCTTTACAGAAG
>NW_006922299.1:232054-237617 GCF_000298275.1 Orycteropus afer afer | reverse complement strand
CTGGCGGTTCAAACCCACCAGCCACTCCTCAGAAGGAAGGTTGGGCAATCTACTTCCATAGTGATACTGCCTCAGAAACCCAAGGAGGGGTCGCTATGAATGGGGTCTGACTCGACAGCACATAACAACAACAATCTTATTATTACAAATTTTAAAGTGTGACCTTTTAGGGTAATGACAATAATATCTGAGCTCAGACAGCTGCTGGATTGCTCATTCAACCATTGCGCCACACGCTTGCAATTCTGTGCCAAATGGCCACTCACTTTCAATCGAATCCAGAGAAGATGCAAGATGGTTTGGGCCAGCACTACCAGCACAGGATTCTGCTGCTGGTGAGTTGCCACGTACTGACTACCCTTCCTTGCTAACTGTAAATGACCAAGGTCAAGTGTTACCTCCTGGAGTCAAAGGCATTGGTCCATGATGATGATGGTACCATGTCACCGAATCCAGCTCACCAACAGAGCTTTGTGTAGGCGTAACGAAGATAATTGCCAAGTATTTCCAGGAGCCGCCTTAAGACTGTTTTTCTTGCTCTTTTTATTTCTAATGTGTGTGCAGCACTTACAGTGCTTCACACGATCACAGGAGATAAATTTGTCCTCAAACCTTGGATTTGGAAATGTGGCATTGGAGCAAGTAATTGGTTTTCAAGATGACAAAACTATCTCTGAATTTCCACCTGCATCTCGCCTTACATTGCATTACACCAATTTCGGCATCTTCACTGGAGATAAATGAGAGCAGTGTCTTTCCAGCAGATCATGGCAGAAATACTTGCAGCTTCAAGGAACATCAGCCTGGATAACAGCTCCAGCAGCTCCCAGCAAATAAACGACCTTTGCTGCCAGTAACCATCAGGCATCAATAAGCCCAGCTTTGCCGCTATCATGATCCGCAAAGTACAAAATTAAGAGTCTTTTGTCCAAGCAGCATTTTTAAAAAATGTTATTGTTCCTTTTACATCTTGCTTGATTGGCTGTTTGAAAAGCACTGCCCTGCAACACCCTGTACACTGTTAGGGAAGGAGTTGTTTATGAAAAGTGACACTGAGTTTAATTCTGCTTCTCGAATGTTAGTGATCCCCTGAGATTCTACATCAGTAGCTTCTTGTTGTTGTTGTTGTTGTTAGCGGCCATCGAGTGGGTCCCCAGCTCATGGGGCCCCCATGCGCAGTGGAAGGGAATGCTGCCTGGCCCTGTGCCACCCTCATGATCCGTTGTGGATCTGACAGTGGTAACCCATAAGGTTTTCCTTGGCTCATCTTCACAGGTCAACCTCCAGGTCTTTCTTCCTAGTCCTTGTTCGCCTGGAAGCTCCGCTGAAATTTGTTCAGCATTCCAGTGACACACCAGCCTTCATTGACAGACGAGCAGTGGCTGGTTAGGAGGTGCACTGGCCAGAAATCAAACCTAGTCTCCCACATGAAGGCGAGAATTCTCCCACTGAACCACCACACCCTGAAGTTTGGGGTTGATGTTGCTGTTGTTGTTAGGTGCCGTTGAGTCATTTCCGACTCATAGCGACCCCATGCACAGCAGAACGAAACACTGCCCAATCCCGCGCCAGTTCCATGATCCCTGCTATACTTGAGTTTGGGGTAGGACCCAAGAATTTACATTCCTAACGAGTTCCCAGAAGATGCTGTTGCTGGTTAGGGTCCATACTTAGAATAGCTCTGAGTTATGTAATGACCTTGTGGCCACCCACCATCTTCAGTGTGTGTCTGGTTGCTGAAGGGATGTCTGTCTCCTTTTCTTATTTTGCTAGTTTGTCAGTTTCTTTTCAAAGAAACCATTCAGCCCTCTGCTCTTTTTTTTTTTTTATAACAGTTTTATTGAGACATAATTCACATGCCATACTATTCCACCATTCAGTATATCCATAGTTGTGTGTGGCGCCATCACAATTATCTAATTTTAGAACATTGTCATCACCCCCAAAATAAACCCCATGCCCTTTAGCTATCATCCCCTAATCGCTCCATCCCTCCAACCCCTGGCAACCACTCAGCTACTTTCTGTCTCTATGGATTTGTCTAGTCTGGATATTTCATAGAAATGGAATAATACAATTGCTCTCTGTTCTTAAGTGTTTTCTTGAAGGGGCAGGAACAAGGTAATATTTGTCCTGACTGAATATGATTAGAAAAACAAATCCATCGGCTACCTTCCTTTAAGAAACAAGGCTTTTGGGGCTGATGTCTCCTCCTGAGCACTGTCAAGAGCATCACTAGGAAAGGTTATTTGGATTTCTAAGATTATTTGGTTAGGGTCCATACTATTCTAAGTATGGACCCTAACCAGTGCAAAGTCACTGCATAACTGTTGTGACTGGATCTACTTATTCAGGAGTCCACCACCCCAACACCTGACTTTCCACCTCCTCCGTTCTTTGCAAGACTCCTTCTTCACGGGTCCAGCTGTGTGGGATCTGGTTTGTTTGCTTGTTTCTTTGTTTTATTGTGATAAAAGTATATATAACAAAACATTTGTCAATGCAACCATTTCTATGTGTTCAATTTGGTGACATTAATTATGTTTACTATGTTGTGCAGCCATCACCACTATCCATTGCCAAATTATTCCACCACCATTAGTAGAAACTCGGTGTCCCCTAAGCTAAGGCTCCCCTTCCCCCCACCCTTCCACCCCTGGTAATCACCAATAAGCTTTAATGTCTACAAAAACCAGTTCCCATCAAGTTGATTCCAACTCATGGTGATGCCATGTGTCAGAGTAACACTGTGCTCCCTAGGGTATTCAGTGGCTGAAGGAGATAGCAGACCTTTCCTGAGGCACCTTTGCCAAGACACCTCTGGGTGGACTTGAACTGGCAACCTTTCACCTTGCAGCTGAGCTCATTAACCGTGTGCTCCACCCAGGGGCTATTTCATCTAAGGGGGATCATGCAATATTTGTGTCTTTTGGTGTCTGACTTATTTCAATAAGCATGTTTTCAAAGTTCATCCATCTTGCAGCATGTTTCAGGACTACATTTCTCTTCATAGCTGAGTAATATTCCATTATATGCACGTACCACATTTTGTTTATCCATTCATCTATTGATGGACATTTAGGTGTTCCTGAACTGTGTAGTTTTAATAGAGTGTGATATCATAATTTCCTCCTCCCAAAGGCCAGCCCTCCTCACTCTTACCCAGTTCATAGGAGGGGGTACATGATTCAAGCCTGCACTACGGGAACTCTTCCCTGGATATGTTCAAGTTGGCTCTAAGGGAAGGGTCCACTTCTTGCAGATGTCTATGCATGGAGAATGTGAGTCCTGAGAGGACCTTCCCACTATCGTGGAGTGGATTCGGACTCATACCAACCCAATAGGACAGAGTGGAACTGCTCCATGGGGTTCCCAAGGCTATAAATCTTTATGGAAGAAGACTGCCACATCTTTTCCCCCATGGCTTGTGGGTTCAAACCACCAACATTTTGGCTAGCAGTCGAGAGCCTTAACCACTGTACCACCAAGGCTCCAGAAACTGTCCCTAACCTCCTGAAAAAGACAAGTCTGGGAAAATGGCACCAGCCTGAAGAGAGAAGCAGAGGTCAGGGAGGGAGGCCAAAAACTTGTGATAGATTAAATGTCCTTGTCACTATTCTTGTAATAATCAGAAGGAATATACCAGGTCGTTTTGTGTTCATTTCTTAGACCTGGTGAGCAGGCAAGCAGGTAACTGGGCTCTCTTGTATGATGGAAAGGGATTGTTGTTGTTAGGTGCCATTGAGTTGGTTCCAGGTCATAGCGACCCCATGTACAACAGAACAGAACACTGCCTAGTCCTGGGCCATCCTCACAGTCATTGCCATGTTTGAGCCTGTTGTTCCAGCCACTGTGTCAATCCGTCTAGTTAAGGGTCTTCTTCTGTCACTTGGTCTTTACCAAGCACAATATCCTTCTCCAGGGACTGGTTCCTCCGACAATATGTCCAAAGTAGAGGAGATGAAGTCTCACCATCCTCACTTCTGAGGGGCAGTCTGGCTGTACTTCTTCCAAAACAGATTTATTTGTTCTTCTGGCAGTCCATGGTATGTTGAATATTCTTCACCAACACCATAATTCAAATGCATCAATTCTTCACTCATCCTTATTCATCGTCCAGCTTTTGCATGCATATGAGGCTGCTGAAAACACTATGGCTTGAGTTAGACATACCTTAGTCTTCAAAGTGATATCTTTGCTCTTCAATACTTTAAACAGGTCTTCTGCAGCAGATTTGCCCAGTTCAATACATCATCTTATTTCTAAACTGCTGCTTCCATGGATGTTGATTGTGGAAATGAAATTCTTGACAACTTCAGTCTTTTTTCTGTTTATCATGATGCTGCTTATTGGTCCAGTTGTGAGGATTCTGTGAGGGGCTCTTCTTCCAGTACTATATAAGACAACACGGCACTGCTATTCATAAGGTTTTCAGTGGCCAAGTTTTACAGAAGCAGACCACCATATCCTTCTTGTCTTAGTATGGAAACTCCACTGAAACCTATTCACCATGGGTGTCCTGCTGGTATTTGAAATACCGTTGGCATGGTTTCCAGCATCATAACAACATACAAACCACCACAGCATGTCAAACTAACAGATGAGTAATGAGGAAAGGGACTAAGGGAGTAGAAAGGGCTGAGGAAAACAGGAGGGAGAGCTTCGCCCATCCAGCAGAGTTCTCTCTTGGTGGCCAATGTCTTTGGAGGGGGAACTCGGAGGAATCAAGGACGCAAGATGAATCATCTCCTGCTTTGTGAGGCTGTGGGGTGCCAATACTTTTCTGTATCTTTAACTGGGTCTATGAGCATCCTTGCAGCAATCACATTACTGCCCTGCTGAGAAAAGTCCATGTACTAAGTTATCCCAAGATCTTGCCAAAAAAATCCAGTTTGACTTAAAAACCCTTGAGTTTGCTTTGTCATCATCTGCTTTGAAAAGTTTCATCTAATACAACTACTGAAGCTCAAAAATGCCCTCCTCAGCCAGCTTAGTGAAAGGCAATGCACTCACTATTGTGCAAAGTAGGACCAGACAGAACCACATTCACTTGGAAACTTTAGATTACAAGGAACAGAAAACTCTACTCAAACAGAAGTAGCTCATGGAATTGTGAAAGTCCAGTGGGAAGGGCCCCAGTTCCACTTATTTGTGTGACATTTCTCTCTGCCATCCTATAGACAGTTGTTGTTAGGTGTCATCGAGTCATCTCCAACTCACAGCCACCCTACGTACAACTGAACAAACGCTGCCTGGTCCTGTGCCACCCTCACATTCTTTGCTATGCTTCAGTCCATCATTGCAGCCACTGTGTCAATCCATCTCGTTGAGAGCCTTCCCCTTTTTTCACTGTCCCTCGACTTTACCAAGCATGATATCTTCTCCAGGGACTGGTCCCTTCTGGCAACATGACCAAAGTATGTGAGACAAGGTCTGGCCATTCTCACTTCTAAAGAGCATTCTGGCTATATTTCTTCCCAGACTTATTTGTTCATTCTTCTGGCAGTCCATGGTATTTTCAGTATTCATTGCCAACACCACAATTTAAATGAATCAATTCTTA
>NW_006922299.1:231170-231728 GCF_000298275.1 Orycteropus afer afer | reverse complement strand
TATGATCCACACAGTCAGATGCCTTTGCATAGTCAATAAAACACAAGTAAACATCTTTCTGGTATTCTTTGCTTTCAGCCAAGATCCACCCGACATCAGCAATGATATCCCTTGTTTCACATCCTCTTCTGAATTCAGTGTGAACTTCTGGCAGTTCTCTGTCAATATACTGCTGCAACTATTTTTGAATTATTATTGAATGCTTAGGATATCGATCTTAATGCATTCCATTTCATTTTTGACAACTTCCAAATTTTCCTACATTCATACTTCATACATTCCACATTCCAATTATTAATAAATGTTTGCAGCTATTTCTTCTCATTTTGAGTCATGCCATGTCAGTAAATGAAGGTCCCAAAAGGCTACTCCATCCATGTCATGACAGTCGACTCTACTTTGAGGGGGCAGCTCTTCTCCAATTGTATTTTGAGTGCTTTCCAACCTGAGGGCTTCATCTTCCAGTACTACTATATCAATGTTTCACTGCTATTCATAAAATTTTCCAATAATACAGCAGACAATATTTCACTACTGTTTATAAGGTTTTCAGTGGCC
>NW_006922299.1:227451-230330 GCF_000298275.1 Orycteropus afer afer | reverse complement strand
CCTCGACTCTGGGGGTAAATTGGAAACTACATTGTCCCCCCAGCCTTGTGGTTAGCAGTCAAGTGCCTCAGGCACTACACCACCAGAGTGTCCCAGGTATTGTCAAAGAATGAACATGGTCCTGGCCCCAAAGAAACTCACAATATTCTAGTCAATATATAGCAAATTCGAATATCATAGTGAATGCTAATTTAAAGGTAAGGTAAGAAACCCGGGGAGTCCCTGGGTGGTGCAAACAGTTAACATACTTGGCTGCTAACCAAAAAGTTGGTGGTTCAAGTCCAGCCAGAATTGTCTCAGAAAAGGCCTGGTAATCTACATGTGGGAAAACTAGCCATAGAAAACCCTATGGAGCACAACTTTCCTCTAACACACAGAAAGTCACCATGAGTGGTAGTCAACTGGACAGCAACTACTGACTGGTTAAGAAACCCAGAAGAGCTTACTAGGGCTAACCTGGGGTGTTGAAAGGTTCTCTGGCAAATATTTTATGTGCACTTGAAGGTATTTCCCATGAGGACTTCAACCACACATAGACACTCCATGAGGACAAGGCCTGCCACTACAGTAATTGGTGCCCCTGGTAGGGACTGGCCCTTATGCCATCCTGAACCTTTCCCAAAGAAGTCTTCAGACAAATGCATGTTAGCCACTTGGTGGGTTTCTTGTCTCCTCTTTCAGCCAGTTGTTTGTTCTCTTGCTACACTCGCTTTTAGGAACTTCTGATGGTGGAATGGGCCTGTTCTGCCCTCCTCCACTTGTTCTTACAGCTCTCCACCCTCTCCACCTACATGTGGACACTTAATTGTCATTTCTCCAAGTGTGGAGACACAGTAGCACTTTGCAGAGCAAGTCGGCCAGGCCTGGAAAGGGGGAACTCACATGTATTAACCATCCACTGCATGCCAGGCACCAGAGTAGACTGGTTTTTTGTACCCATTTAATTCTCGAAGAAGCTTGTGAGATATATAGTGCCTCCGAACCCCAGAGAAGGTGTGTAACCCAAAGAAAGTCATAACTGCTTAACGGAGTTACAGAAATCTACACTCAAGGCAGTCTGATTCCAGTTTGGCTAAGGCTATGCTCCCTTCATTATCCAGTGATTTTCAATTTTGGCCTCACATGAGAACCATCAGGAGACTTAAAACACAGAGACATACAGACACACAGACATACACACAAACCAAAGCATTGGCCCCACTCCTAACCAAATCAACTAGCTGCTGTCAAGCCAATTCCAACTGAAAACACCATGCATGTCAGAGCTAAACTGTGCTCCAGAGGGTTTTCAATTGCTGATTTTTCTAAAGTAGATCACCAGGTCTTTCTTCCAAAACAGCTCTGGGTAGACTCGTACCACCAACTTGTCATTAGCAGCCTAGCGAGTTCACCATTTGCACTAACCAGGGACCCCAAACTAGGCCCCACTCCCAGAGAGTCTTATTTAAATGAGTGGGGCCCAGGCATCAGTATTTTCCTTCAAAAGCTCCTTGGGGGTGATTCTAATGAAAAGCTAGAGCAACAGTTACTATACTGGACTGTGCTGTCTCTCAAGGCATATCAGTAAATTTTATACAATATACCAGAGGCTGGATAATACTGCAATCCTGTAATTACGCAGTTGTTGTTGTTAGCTGTCGAGTAGGCCCCCACCTCATGATGATACCGTGCACAATGGAACAAAATGCTACCTGTTTCTGTGCCAGCCCTGTGTTCGGCTGCGGATCAGACTGTTATGATCCATAGGATTTTCATTGGCTCACTTTCAGAACTAGATCTCCGGGCCTTTCTTCCTAGTCTTAGTCTGGAAGCACCCCTGAAGCTTGTTCAGCATCATAGCAACATGCAAGCCTCCACTGACAGAGAACGGAGGCTGTGCACAAGGTGCATTGGCAGGGAGCCGATCCTCAGTGTTCTGCATGGAAGGCGAGAATTCTGCCACTGAACAACTCAATTACTGCCCCCAATTACTCAGTAACTCACCCTTTTGGGCTAGTTCATCCCTTGCTGTCTAACTTGCCCCACCCCCTCATTTACTTCTTTCTGGACCACTCTCCTCTTAACTCCCTACATCAAAATCCTTCTCTCAGGGTGTCTTATGGAAGAACTAAACTAGGACAACCTCTAAGCGTCTCCTTTTTGTCTGAGATATAAATAAGCATTAAACTAATAATGATACCAATTTATAGATGGATAGCACCTTGCAGCTTACAAAGGGCTTTCACGCTTTACACCCTATCATTTGATCGCAAAAGGAGGATCTCATTTTCTAAACACCATCACAAGAGGGATTTAGAATGGATGCAAGGTGCTTTCATTTCTTGAGAAAAAGGTACATCATTTTCATAATCAAGACAGGCATTGCAAAAACACAAACAACATTGCCTTCAAGCCAATTCCAAACTGCCCTACAAGGTTTCCAAGGCTGTAATCCTTATGGGAACAGAGTGCCACATCTTTCTTCTTTGGAGCAGCTGGTGAGTTTGAATCGACTTTTCAGTTAGCAGCCAAAGCATTTAACGACGGAGCCACCAGGGCTTCTTTCAAGACAGTGTAGCAACGGCATGGCAGAGGCATCGTCTGACTTCTAACTTCACCAGGGGGGAAGATGATGAAGATCAACAGTCCGAGGCTGATTCCCAGGAAGTGGAGGTCAGACATGTCTTCACACTCCAGCCTTTTACCAAGTCTGACACTAGCCTTCCTTCTCACAGCACTCTCTACTTCTCTGCCGGGTTCAATAATTTGTTGCAATGGTCACACAGAACTCACAGACAATACTCACGATTCTGGAGCTTTGTAGGGAAGTAACAGGTTACAACTGAGGATCAGAAATGACTCAGAACCCTTTTGCACATACAGTACTGCATTGTCAGTGA
>NW_006922299.1:221965-226680 GCF_000298275.1 Orycteropus afer afer | reverse complement strand
ACCCATACCTGTGGCTTCCAGCCAAACAAAAGACAGGCATATGAGCTGAACATTTACATTAGGTGGATACACTCCTTGGAGAGAACAATCATGGGAGAATAGAAGGACTGTGTGTGCACAAGGACATAGTTCAGGGGGCAGGAGTGCACGGAGGGACGGACACGGGGAAGAGGTAACTATGGGGAAGAAGTGGGAGGGGATCTGTTGCATTGTGGTAAATTGTAGTCAATGTCATGAGACAAAGTATATGTGAACTGCTGTATGAAAAGTGATTTAGCTCTGTAACTTTTCACCCAAATTACAATTTAAAAAAAAGAAAAAGAAATGACTCAGAATATAGGTCTTTGGTCAGGACAGCCTTTTCTCAGTAGTGCCTGCAGGCAAATCTCTCCCTGGCCCTTGGCCTTTCAGCCCCAGAGCTCATTGGACTGGCCTCTGCCCAGCTCAGGCAAGTGTTACAAACCTCTTTTAGCTCTGCCAATAAGTGCTCAGAGGCAATCCACTCTGCCAGAAAGCCTTGGCCCAAACACCGTCAGTTCTAGCTCTGTATGTCAGCAAACCTAGCTCTATCAAATGCCCACAGGTACAACACTCTGCCAGTAAGCCTCCTGCCTGAAGGCACTCAGTTTTCTCACTCCATGGGTCTGGAAGCCCACTGCACCAACTCCTGCTGGTCTCCTGGTTCTGTTTCCTCTGCTGGTGCATTTATCTGCCACAGCTACTCATCATCTCAGATGTTACAGCTCTGTCTGTCACCTGGGTTGAGAAGGTTCCCAATGCAGGGACTCTGGGTCCAAAGGACATACTCCATTCCTATCTGTTCTTGGTGGTAGTCAGGTGCCCCCATTATGCCTCTGGGATGATTTATTTTAAGCATAGTGGGATAGCAAAACTCAATCGGCATGTTAGGGTTCCATACACCTCATTTGCAAGGTCCCACCCCACAAGGGTGCCATGCCCCTTATTTACATAATTAGCAAGGCATCTAATCCCCTTGGTGGGCTTCACATTTGCATAGCCCCACCCTGTCACCTGGTGGGAATTATACAAAGAAGATGGGGCAATCTACTTCCGTAGTGATACTGCCTCGGAAACCCAAGGAGGGGTCGCTATGAGTTGGGCCGACTCGACGGCACATAATAACAACAACAACATGGCTAGAAGAGCCATATTAAGTAATTCACTGTAACTCAGACAGGTATTGAGAAGAATGGGAATTCCAGAACACTTACTTGTGTTTATGAGGACCCTGCACATAGACCAGGAGGCTGTCATTCGAACAGAATAAGGGCATACTGCATGGTTTCAAATCAGGAAGGGTGTGCATCAGGGTTGTATCCTTTCACCATACCTATTCAACCTGGATGCTGAGCAAATAATCTGAGAAGCTGGACTATATGAAGAAGAACGCAGCATCAGGATTTGAGGAAGACTCATTAACAACCTACGATATGCGGACAGCACAACCTTGCTTGCTGAGAGTAGAGAAGACATGAAGCACTTACTGATGATTAAAGACTACAGTCTGCAGTATAGATTACACTTCAACATAAAAAAAAATGAAAATCCTCACAACTGGACCAATAAGCGGCATCATGACAAATGGAGAAAGACTGAAGTTATCAGGGATTTCATTTCATTTGGATCATAATCAACACCCATGGAAGCAATAGTCAATAAATCAAACTTTATACTGCACTGCACAAATTGCTACAAAAGCTCTGTTTAAAGTGTTGAAGAGCAAAGATGTCACTTTGAAGACTAAGGTGCACCTAACCCAAGCCATGGTATTTTCAGTCACCTCATATGCATGTGAATGCTGGACAAAAAATAAGGAAGACTGAAGAAGAGTCCACGCTTTTGGGTTGTATTGAGTTGAGTTGAGTGGTGTTGGCAAAGAATACTAAAAGTGCCATGGACTTCCAGAATGAACAAATCTGTCCTGGAAAAAGTGCAGATGGAATGCTCTTTGGAAGCAAGAATGGCCAGGCTTCATCTCATCTACTTTGGTCATGTTATCAGAAGGGACCATTCTCTGGAAAAGGATATCCTGCTTGGTAAACTGGAGGGTCAATGAAAAAGGGGAAGACCCTCAATGAGATGGATTGACACAGTGGCTGCAATGATGGGCTCAATTACACCAAGGGTTGTGAGGTTGGTGCACGACCGGGCAGTGCATAGGGTTGCTATGAGTCTGAGCTGACTCAACAGCTCCTAACAACAAACAATAACAACAGACAGGTAGAATGTTCCCCCGTAAGTATGTAAGGTCCCTGGGTGGTGCAAATGGTGTGTGCTCTACTGGATAGCCCTAATGGTGCAAACAGTTAAGTGATTGGCTGCTAACCAAAAAGTTGACAGTTCATACCCACCTAGAGGTTCCCTGGGAGAAAGACCTGGCATCTTTGTCAAAACCCATAGGACTTACAACCTGCTCCTGTAAAGATTACAACCAACAAATTCCTATGAGGCAGTTCTACTCTGTCACATGGGGTCACTATGACTTGGAGTTAACCCAATGGCACACAACAACAACTAATTAAATGTTGGGGGTTTGATCCTGACCAGTGGTTTCTAAGAAGGAAGGCCTGGCAATCTGCTTCCATAAACGTTACAGCCAAACCCTGAGACTGGAACTACATGGTCCCCTGCTACCACTTGGAAAGGTATAAAAGTTGGAGATCCTAGATCGAGTGGGAGAAAAATGTGGTAAACTCAAAATCATATAAAGGACCAGGCTTACTGATCTGATAGAGACTGGTGAAACCCTTTAGACTATGGCCCTCAGTCATCCTTCGGACCTGAAATTGAACTTGATCTCAAGGCTTAACCTTCAGCCAAACAATAGACAGGACTAGGAGGTGAACAATTACACCAGGGAAGTGCATTCCTTAGAACAATCAAGATAAGAAGGGCTGCATTTCTGAAGGGAGAAAGCTCAGAAGGCAGAAATGCATAGGAAAGAAGGCCACAGGGAAAAGGTAACCACAGGGAGGAAGTGGGAAGAGAGCTGTTACTCTGTGGGGATTGCAATCAATGTCAGGAAATAAAATGTGTATGAACTGTTGAATGGAAAATGAATTTGCTCTGTAAACGTTCACCCAAATCACAATAAAAAGTTTAAATAAATAAAACAATTAAAAAAATACAACAAAGAAAACCTCATGGACTAGTTCTACTCTGTAACACACGGAGTCGCCATGAGTCAGACTTGACTCCATGGCAATGAGTTTTTTGGTTAGCACGTATACCGCCGATTCAATTAGGGGATTCTTTACACGAAAACTGTCGCACTAAAGCAGATATTAGAAACAATTCTATTGTTTGATATAGGGCATGTTTAAACAATTCGTGCAAAACTGTCAGTGTCCTTCCCCACCCCCTACCCCCGAAATTCTATCATGAATAGTTATTCATGCTTCATTATGTGAAATTCTAAGTTAAACATATGTGCTGGGAAAACACTTTTCACTGACATAAAAAACAACTTAACATGGGTTGCAGACTAGACATAACAGAGAAACTCAATATTTTTTTCCCTCTATCCTGATAAAATTTAAATAAAAATGAGATCAAAAGGGGGAGATCATTGAGGCCACAGCATAAAACATAATCTCCCATTGCCGATTCTTTGCAACGTACAAAAGAGTCTGCTGGGTATTATAGCTTAAAGCAATCTTAGCTATAGAGAACTTTGAATAAAATTGACTGGCTCAAGGTTAGGTTATTATTATTTTGAGGATAAAAATGAGCAAAAATGCACAGCTCTCTGAGTCCAAATCCCTAACGAAATGGATAATCCTGCTATGAAAGAGTGGGATTTAAGCTATTATTGTCCTATCTGTGCCGAGTCAGGGCTGGCCACTTTGCGCTTTTCTTCACAGAACGTAGGGCTCCTTTCTTAGTAGACTTGCATTCTTCTCTCTACAAATTAGATCCTTTCTCTGCTGGTTGGATTTCTATTGTTGGTATTTTTCTTTAATGGACTTTATTTCTGAGAGGAGTTTCAGGTGTTCAGACGAATTGTTTAGAAAGTCAAGGCCTCCTCTCTCCCTGCACACTGCTTCTCCTATTAGTAACATGTTCCATTTCTGTGGTCCATTGGTTACAATGGATGAAACAATGTGATCCATTTCATTAACTCAAGTTAATTCTTTACATTAGGGTTCACTCTTGGGTTGTACAGTTCTATGGCTTTCAACAAATGCTTAATGTCATGTGTCGTCCATAACAGAATTATGGGAATTTTAAAGCATTTCCCTATAAACAAGATTAGAAGTTTCTATAAGGGGGTACCACCACTCATCTATTAGTTTGTCATACTATGGAGACTTGAGTGTTGCTGTGATGCTGGAAACTATGCCACCAGTATTTGAAATACCAGGGTCACCCATGGTGGACAGGTTTCAGTAGAGCTTCCAGACTAAGATAGGCTAGGAAGAAGGACATAGCCAGGCCCACTGTTGAAAAAAAATTGGCCACTAAATACTTTATGAATTGCAGGAGAATATTGTCTGACATAGAAGCTCTGGTAGCGTAGTGCCTAAGGCACTTGACTGCTAACCAGAATGCTGGCCATTCAAACTCACCAGCCACTCCTCAGAAGGAAGGCTGGGCAATCTACTTCCATAGAGATAAATCCTCGGAAACCCAAGGAGAGATCACTATGAGTCCAAATCAACTTGACGGCAGTGAGTTCGGTTTGTTTTTTTTTT
>NW_006922299.1:221042-221865 GCF_000298275.1 Orycteropus afer afer | reverse complement strand
GGGGCTCTTTCATTGGGTCCATAAATATTTATTATGGTTATATCTTCATGTTCAATTGATCCTTTAATCATTGTGGGTTTTTTTTTTTAGTATATTCATATTTTCTAAAATACATAACCAACTCCTGTTTTAGCCATCAGTTCACTTTACTGGAACCTTCCATGTTGGGATGGGGAAAGAAGAGGGCTGGGCTCTGTCTGTAGTCTACCAATATTTTCCTGATGATAATAATGTGGAGATGTTCACTTGTTGATTAAAATTGTAGTAGTGTTGCAGATCATGATGCTACTTATTACTGCAACCTTAATAATGGATTGTGAAAGAGTGAAATGTACCCCCCAAAAAAGTATGTATATATATATATATGTATGTATGCATATCCATCCATTTCCCGTGCTATATTAATACAACATTATCTTTAGGAAGTCAAAGATGTAACACCCTTTTCAACATTTTTCTTTGGGACATGTGGTGGTAGCTAATTGGTGTTTCCATTGTGGATGGAAATCAGTATTTTTTGGGAAAATTCAAAAGGCATTCACATCTTCTTTGAGGCAGATTGTATCTGAAAGAGGTGATGATGTGTCATTTGGGATTCCAAAGATGTCTATTTAGGAGGGTTATTGGCTCTCTTCTCTGGTTATTTTTATCAGTTACCCAACAGCAACATTTCGATCTGCAAGCAACTTTAAGGGGAAAAAATAGGTTGAAATGGGTACTATTAGGATTAATAAGCCAAAAACCAAACCCACTGCATTGAGTTGAGTCAACTCAAAGCAAACCTTTAGGACAGAGTAGAACTGCCCCATAGGGTTTCTTTTCC
>NW_006922299.1:215183-218412 GCF_000298275.1 Orycteropus afer afer | reverse complement strand
TTTGCATAGTCAATAAAACACAAGTAAACATCTTTCTGGTATTCTTAACTTTGAGCCAAGATCCATCTGTCATCACCAATGATATCCCTCGTTCCACTTCCTCTTCTGAATCCATCCTGCACCTCTGAAAGTTCTGTCAATATTCTGCTGCAACCATTTTTGAATTATCTTCAGTAACATCTTACTTGTATGCGATATTAATGATATTGTTCAATAATTTCCACATTCTGTGAGATCACCTTTCTTTGGAATGGGTACAAGTATGGATCTTTTCCAGTCAGTTGGCCAGGTAGGTAGCTGTCTTCCAAATCTCTTGGCATAACCGAGTGAGTGCCTCCAGTGGGGCATCCATATGTTGAAACATCTCAATGGGTATTCCGTCAATTCCTGGAGCCTTGTTCCTTGCCAATTCCCTCAGTGCAGCTTCGACCTCTTCCCTCAATACCATTGGTTCTTGAACATATGCCACCTCCTGAAATGGATGAAGATCGACCAGTTCTTTTTGGTACAGTGACTCCGTGTATGTCTTCCATCTTCTTTTGATGCTTCCTGCATCATTCAATATTTTGCCCGTAAAATCTTTCAATATTCCAACTCGAGGCTTAAATTTTTTCTTCACTTCTTTCAGCTTGAGAAATGCTAGCTTGTTCTTCCCTTTTGGTTTTCTAACTCCAGGTCTTTGCGCATTTCATTATAGTAATTGGCTTTGTCTGCTCAAGCTGCTCTTTGAAATTTGCTCAGGTAGACATGGGTTTTTGAAATACAAATTTGTCTCTGAAAGGTTTCAAATGACTGGTGAAGTTCCAGGACTACCACACTGCACAAAACGCTTGTTTGTGTTTTCAAACATCAAATGTTACTTTAAAATCTTGCTTGTTGTAACGTTTAGATGAATTTTCTTTCTACACTTGGAAATGATCATATTCTTGGATGCTTTATTTATCAGCTCTCTTTCGCCTACTGCTGTCTGCATGTTGAAGCAACTGTGCAAGCCAAAATTTTAAATTTATGCCATGCCAACGGTGTAACTGGTGGGTCATTGGAATGGGACAGTTTCACAGGTTTTTCTGGGTCTTGCTAAGAGTTAGGTCCTTGGGTATCAGTGAAAACTGTCAAAATTAAGTCAGCTGTGAAAATTCAAGCCTTTGGAGGCATTCTTTATCTGAAAATCTGTAAGTATTATGCCAAGAGCCCATGCCCACAGGAGAAAATGTGGTAAGCAAATAGACTCGAATTTTCTAAAGCATGTTTCCCAGCTGGAAACAAATCACTTTTATCACCTTTTTCTTATTTTTCATCTGTAATTTGTGGACTCATAAATATGACACATAGCTAAAAATTGAATGGAATTCTATGATTTACTTTTTCATAAATTTTTGAGAAAGTAATTGGCTTGTTCTTTGGTGCTCTTGTGATTTTGAAAATGAAAAATATTATATAAGTGTTTGGATGAATTTTGAGGTTTGGAAAAAATTATGGCAGGCAAGATGACTCTGAAATAATAGACTTACTGATTTGGTGTCTAACTTGTGCTTTCTCTACCCCTACCCCCACATCGATTATATATATAATTATATCATTGTGGTTGTTATTGTTGTTAGGTAACTTCGAGTCAGCTCCAACCCATAGCGACCCCATGGACAACAGAACGAAACACTGCCCAGTCCTGCACTAGCCTCACAATCCTAGTTATATCTGAGCCCATCGTTGCAGCCACTGTATCAATCCATCTCGTTGAGGGCCTTCCACTTTTTTGCTGACTTTACCAAGCATGATATCCTTCTCCAGGAATGGTCCTTTCTGACAACATGATCAAAGTAGGTCAGATGAAGTCTGGCCAATCTTGCTTCCAAGGAGCATTCCAGCTGCACTTCCTCCAGGACAGATATGTTAGTTCTTCTGGCAGTCCATGGTTCTTTCAGTACTCTTCACCAACACCACAACTCAAAAGCATCAACTCTTCTTAGGTCTCCCTTATTCATTTTCCAGCTTTCACATGCATATGAAGCTATTGAAAGTACTAGGGCTTGGGTTAAAAACTCACCAAACTCACTGCCATCCAGTCGATTCCAACTCATAATGAACCCTACTGGGATTCCAAGGCAGCAAGTCTTCACAGAAGTAGATTGCCCCATCTTCCTTCTGTGGAACAGCTGGTAGATTTGAACCACAAACCTTCTGGTTAGCAGTCGAATGCCTTAGGCACTACACCACCAGCACTCCTTATGGCTCGGGTTAGGCTATCTAAGTCTTCAAGGAGACATCTTTGTTCTTCAGCACTTTAAAGAAGTCTTTCATATATCAGATTTGCCCAGGGCAATATGTCGTCTGATTTCTTGACCGCTGCTTCCATTGGTGTTGATGGTGAAGCCAAGTAATATGAAATCTTTGACAACTTCAATCTTTTCTTCATTGATCGTGATGCTGCTTATTGGTCCAGTTGTATTTTCGCTTTCTTTATATTGAAGTGTAATCTATTCTGCAGACTTCAAACTTCATCAGTAAGTGCTTCAAGTCCTCCTCACAGCAAGCAAGCTGTGTCATCTGCATATTGCAGGTTGTTAATGAGTTTCCTCCAATCTTGATGTCACATTCTTCATATAGCCCAGCTTCTCAGGTTATTTACTCAGCATACATATTGAACAAGTATGGTGAAAGGATACAATAGGGATGCACTCCCTTCCTGATTTTGAACCATGCAGTATCCCATTGTTCTGTTTGAATGACAGCCTCCTGGCCTATGTACAGGATCCTTATGAGCACAATTAACATTCTTCTCAATGTGATCGATAGTTTGTTATGATCCACACAGTCGAATGTCTTTGCATAGTCAATAAAACACAAGTCAACATCTTTCTGGTATTCTTTGCTTTCAGCCAAGATCTGTCTGACATCAGCAATGATATCCCTTGTTTCATGTCCTCTTCTGAATCCAGCTTGCATTTTTGTAAGTTCCCTGTCAATATACTGCTGCAACCATTTCTGAATTATCTTCAGCAAAATTTTACTTGCATATGATATTAATGATATTGCTCAATAATTTCCACATTCTGTTGGATCACTTTTCTTTGGAATGGATACAAATATGGATCTCTTCTAGTCAGTTGGCCAGGTAGCTGCCTTCCCAATTTCTTGGCACAGATGAATAAGTGCCTGCAGTGTGGCATCTGTTTGCTGAAACATCTCAATGGGTATTCCGTCAATTCCTGGAGCCTTGTTTTTCACCAAT
>NW_006922299.1:214018-214850 GCF_000298275.1 Orycteropus afer afer | reverse complement strand
TCTTCTGTTCAGCTCTTTTATCTTGTCATTTTTCCCATTTCCTTTAGCTACTCTTCATTCAAGAGCAAGTTTCAGTCTCTTCTGACATCCATTTTGGTCATTTCTTCTTTTCCTGTCTTTTCAATGATCTTTTGCTTTCTTCACGGATGATGTTCTTGATGTAATCCCACATTTCATCTAGTTTTTCCTCATTAGTGTCCAATGAGTCAAATCTATTCTTCAGATGACCTTTAAATTCAGGTAAGATATAATCAAGATCATATTTTGGCTCTTGTGGACTTGTTTTAATTCTCTTCAGCATCAACTTGAACTCGCAAGTTGGTTTGTTCCACCATCAGCTCCTGGCCTTACTTTGGCTGAAAATATTGAGCTTCACCATTGCCTCTTTCCACAGATATAGTTGATATGATTCCTGTATTACATCCAGTGAGATCCATGTGTCTAGCCACCATTTATTTTGTTGAAAAATGGTATTTGCAATGAATAAGTCATTAGTCCTACAAAATTCTATCATGCGATCTCCTGCATTATTTCTATCACCAAGGCCTTATTTTCCAACTACTGTTGACTCACTTTTGTTCCCAACTTTCTCATTCCAATCACCAGTAATAATCAATCCATCTTGATTGCATGTTTGGACAATTTCAGACTGCAGAAGTTGGTAAAAATCTTTAATTTTCTCTTCTTTGGCTTTGGTAGTGGGTGTGTAAATTTGAATAATAGTAGTAGTAACTGGTCTTCCTTGCAGGTGTATGGATATTATCCTATCACTGACAGCATTGTACTTCAGGAGAGATCTTGAAATATTTTTTGTGATGATGAATGCCATGCG
>NW_006922299.1:206526-213503 GCF_000298275.1 Orycteropus afer afer | reverse complement strand
AATATATATATATATATATACTTTGCTGGTTTTTGTGTTTCTCTAGAGAACCCAATCCAACACACCCACCATAGTAGATCATATGGTTTTCTGATTAAAAATGGCCAAAACCAGCCCATTTCATCTCACTAATGCCTAGGATCTTTATGCATTCCATTTCATTTTTGACAGCTTCCAATTTTCCTAGATTCATACTTCATATATTCCATGTTCCCATTATTAATGAATGCTTGCAGCTGTTTGAGTCATGCCATAACAACAAATGATGGTCCCGAAAGCTTTATTCTATCCACACCATTAAGGCTGACTCTACTTTGAGGCATCAGTGCTTCCCTAGTCATATTTTGAGTGCCTTCCAACCTGAGGGGCTCATCTTCTCCAGCACTGTATTGAACAATGTTTCAGGGCTATTCATAAAGTTTTCCAGTAATGCATCTGACAGTATTTTGCTGCTATTCATAAGGTTTTCACTGGTCAGTTCTTTGAGACGTGGATGGCCTCTTCCTTCTTGCAAGTCTGTCTTAGTCTAGAAGCTCCCCTGAAAACTGTCCACTGTGAGTAACTCTTCTGGCATGTGAAATACTGGTGGTATAGCCTCCAGCCTCAGAGCAACAGGCAAGTCACCAGAGTATAATAAACTGAATGACAAGTGGTGGATATAATTATATTATATATACGTTAATTATATATGTAATTATATATGGCACTTAGGTGCTCTTGTGACACAGTGGTTAAGCATTTGGCTGCTAACTGAAAGGTTGGAGGTTTGAACCTACCAGCCTACTTTGCAGGAAAAAAGACCTAGTGATCAGCTCCTATAAAATTTACAACCTAGTCCTATAGGGTTGCTAGGAGTCAGGATTGACTCAAAGGCACATAATAACGACAACAACAAGGCACCCAGGGGGAGGGCCCTTAGGGAAAGCTTCCCCTAAGAGTGGAGGACAGATGATCAGTACATCAAGCACAATATTTGGTAACCAGTGGCTTTTGAGTTTGCCGATTTAGCAGACATATTGTTGAAATTTTAGCATCCATCTGTTAAAGATGTTGGAAATAAATCTAAGCACTTTAGCACATTTGTTGGTTTATTGCTACTTGGGTAGCCTCTGGATTCTTATTTAGAAAATGGATCTATTTTCATGCTGCTTTTTTTTTTTCAAGCAGGCATTTCTTCTTTCTAGCTCTTTCTTACTCCTTAAAATTAATCTCAGTAAAGAGTCCACAGAAGAATTCTGATCAAAAGAGGGAAAATGCAGTACAGAATTTCATATTCTCATGGACTCTAGACTTTCTCAAGCCATGAGGGTGGATGAACCCCTGAAACTATTGCCCTGAGATTCTCTTAAAACTTTAAACCAAAAACATCCCCTAAAGTCATTTAAAACCAACTAATAATTTAGCTTAGCTCATTGAAAAGATCTGCCTTGAGCATTATGCACTTTTAAGAACTATCTATATGGGATCAAATTCACCTATTTCTACCCCACTCTCTCTGAACTTGCCATGTCGGAGTGTTTAGACACATTTTTAAAAAGAAGAGAAATCACAAATAAATGTTATCTGATTCAGTTTTACTCATCTATCTGACTTGCTACAATCTTTACAAATCCCGATTCTGTATTTTTTTTTTTCTTTGCTCTTTGATGTCATCTGAAAATGTGATAAGTTTGCCATCTCCAGAGAGAGACAGATGGTCCTGGCTGGCCTGTGCCTCTCTCTGGGAGCTTAGCAACAGGCTGTCTCTGTGCAAGGTCTGCAGTGTTTCCAGCTAAGAATGGGGTTTCTATATGCAAACTCCAGGTGGTTTGCATCAGAGATAAGGCCATTGCACTGACCATTAACCCAAGTCCTCCAATTCCCAATGATGCATTCTTGGTCAGGGGCTCCCTGCCCCTCACAATTTCTCTAAACACAGAGAAAATAGAGTTCTCCTGGAGCCAACCCTTGGTGCAACCAACCGGGCTGTTCTATGGGAAGAGAAGTATATGTATAACATTGTATTTCACACATTTCATTGACCTTCCACCTCTAAGTTTCCTCAACAAACAGGCTATCCCCTTTCATTGTGTACTCTTGATAGTATTTGTCCCAAACCCACACATCAATGGCTGGTGCCCAAGGTGGGCTAAATACCACTTGTCCTAATGGTATGAACTTTTGCAAAGGCAAAAGATTTGCCTGGGCCATATCAGAAGTGAGAAGTAGCATCCCTGATGTTTGGGGTGAGGCCAGTGACTTGACGGTCATGAGTCTTAATCCAAAGACTTCAGAGCCCTGGAACAGACCATCTGTAATGAAGGGAAAACTTCACAAGATGAAACCATGGCCATCAAGTCAATTTCAATTCATAGTGACTCTATAGGACAGAGTAGAACTGCCTCATAGGGTTTCCAAGGCTGTTGGTCCAATCTTTATGGACCAACACTCATCAGTCAGTTTATCGCACTGTGCTGGCTTGTGTGTTGCTGTGATGCTGCAAGCTATGGTGTTGGTATTTCAAATACCAGCAGGGTCATCCAGGATGGACAGGTTTCAGTAGTGCTTCCAAGCTAAGATAGACTAAGAAGAAGGACCTGGCAATCTACTTCAGAAAAAAATGGCCAACGAAAATCTTATGAATAGCAGGAAAACATTATCTGATGTACTACTGAAAGATGAGCCCCTCAGGTTGGAAGGCATTCAAAATGACTGGGGAAGTGCTGCCTGCTCAAAGTAGAGATAACCAAATGACGTAGATGGAGTAAAGTTTTGGGGACCTTTATTTGCTGATGTGTCACAACTCAAAATGAGAAGAAACAGCTGCAAACATCTATTAATAATTGGAACATGGAATGTATGAAGTATGAATCTAGGAAAATTGCAAGTTGTCAAAAATGAAATGGAATGTATAAAGATTGATATCCTAGGCAATAGTAAGCTGATGTGTACTAGTTTTGGCTATTTTGAACTGGAAAAGCACATAATCTCCTATGCTGGGAATGAAAAATTGAAAAGGAATGGCTTTGCATTCATTGTCAAAAAGAACATTTCAAGATCTATCGTGATATACAACACTGTTGGTAATAGGATAATATCCATGCCCCTACAAGGAAGATCAGTTAATTTTACTGTTACTCAATTTACACACCAATCACTAATGCTAAAGATGAATAAATTGAAGATTTTTATAAACATCTGCAGTCTGAAATTGATCAAACATCCAATCAAGATGCACTGATAATTACTGGTGATTGGAATGCAAAAGTTGGAAAACAAAGAAGCATTGGTAGCTGGAAAATATGGCCTTAGTGATAGAAATGACACCTGAAATTTCATGATAGAATTTTGCAAGACCAATAACTTATTCATTTCAAATACCTTTACTCAACAACATAAACAGTAACAATACAAGTGGACTTCACCAGATGGAATACACAGGAATCAAATCAACTACATCTGTGGAAAGAGACAATGGAGAAGCTCAATATCATCAGTCAGAACAAGTCCAGGGGCTGACTGTGGAAGAGACCATCAATTGCTCCCATCAAGTTCAAGCGGAAGCTGAAGAAAATTAAAACTAGTCCACAAGAGCCAAAGTATGACCTTGAATATATTCCACCTGAATTTAGAGACCATTGCAAAAATATATTTGATGCATTGAACACCAATAACTGAAAACCAGATGAGTTGTGAGATGACATCAAGGACATCATACATGAAGACAGCAAAATGTCATTAAGAAGACAGGAAAGAAAGAGAAGATCAAAATGGATGTCAGAGACTCTGAAACTTGCTCTTGAATGGAGAGTAGCTAAAGCAAATGGAAGAAACAATGAAATATAAGAACTGAACAGAAGGGCACCTAGAGGAGACAAAGTATTATAATGAAATGTGCAAATACCTGGAGTTAGAAAACTAAAAGAGAAGCATATGTTCTGCATTTCTCAAGCTGAAAGACCTCAAGGAAAAATTCAAGCCTCAAGTTGCAATATTGAAGGATTCTATGGGCAAAATATTGAATGACTCAGGAAGCATCAAAAGAAGATGGAAAGAATATACAAAGTCACTGTGCCAAAAAGAATTGGTCAACATTCAACCATTTCAAAAGGTAGCATATGATCAAAATTAATGGTATTGAAGGAAGAAGTCCAAGCTACACTGAATGCATTGCCAAAAAAACAAGGCTCCAGGAATTGATTGAATACCAATTGAGATGTTTCAACAAACAGATGCAATGCTAGAAGCATTCAATCATCTATGCCAAGAAATTTGGAAGACAGTTACCTGGCCAACAGATTAGAAGGGATCCATATTTGAACCCATTCCAAAGAAAGGTGATCCAACAGAATGCGGAAATTATTAAACAGTATCATTAATATCACATGCAAGTAAAATTTTGCTGAAGATAATTCAAGAACAATTGCAATAATATATTGACAGGGAACTGCCAGAAATTCAAGCTGAATTCAGAAGACTACATGGAACAAGGGGTATCATTGCTGCTGTCAGATGGACCTTGGCTCAAAGCAGAGAATACAGAAAGATGTGTACCTGCGCTTTATTCACTGTGCAAAGGCATTCAACTGTGTGGATCATAACAAATTATGGATAACATTGAGAAGGATGGGAATTCCAGAACACTTCATTGTGCTCATAAGGAACCTGTACACAGACCAAGAGGCTGTCATTCAAACAGAACAAGGGGATACTGCATGGTTTAAAACCAGGAAAGGTGTGGGTTAGGGCTCTACACTTTCACCATACTTATTCAACCTGTATGCTGAGCAAATAATCTGATAAGCTGGACTTATGAAGAAGAATGTGGCATCAGGATTGGAGGAAGACTCATTAACAAACTGAGATATGCAGATGACACAGCCTTGCTTGCTGAAAGTGAAGAAGACTTGAAGCACTTACTGATGGAGATCAAAGACTGCAGTCTTCAGTGTGGATTATACCTCAACATAAAGAAAACAAAAATCCTCACAACTAGACCAATAAGCAACATCATCAAAATTGGAGAAAAGATTTAAGTTGTCCAGGATTTCATTTTACTTGGATCTACAATCAACACCTATGGAAGCAGCAGTCAAGAAATCAAACGATGTATTGCATTGGGCAAATCTGTTTCAAAATACATCTTCAAAGTTTTGAAAAGTAAAGATGCCACCATGAGGATGAGGTGTACCTGATCTAAGTGATAGTATTTTCAGTCATCTCATATGAATGCCAAAGTTGGATGATGAATAAGAAAGATCGAAGAAGAATTGGTGCATTTGAATTATGGTGTTGGTGAAAAATATTGAATATACCATGGACTGCCAAAAGAATGAACAAATCTCTCTTGCAAGAAATACAGCCAGAATGCTCCTTAGAAGTAAGGATGGCAAGACTTTGGCTCACATACTTTGGACATACTATCTGCAGGGACTAGTCCCTAGAGAAAGACATCATGCTTGATAAATTAGAAGGTCTGCAAAAAAAAAGGAAGACCCTGAACAAAATGGGTTGACACAGTGGTTGCAATAATGAGCTCAAACATAGCAGTGATTGTGAGGATGGTGCAGGGCATGGCAGTATTTGGTTCTGTTTGGTTCAGTACTGAGTCAACAGCACCTAACAACAATGATCTTTATGGAAGCAGACTGTCACATCTTTTTCCCAATATGTGGCTAGTGGGTTTGAACCACTGACTTTTTGGTTAGCAGCCAAGCTTAACCACGATGCCACCAGGGCTCCTTTGGGAAGATGAAGCTGGCCATAATTCCATTCTCTGGCTTGTCATCAGAGGTCTGGATATCCTTCAAGCCCTAAAGATGACAAGGAAGGTATGGAAGGGGGAATAATGGCCTTGGAGTTGTCCATGTTCCATGGCAAAATGGGATTAAGGTTGCAGATGGAATTAAGGTTGTTAATTAGCTGACTGTAAGGAGTCCTGGTTGTGCAGTGGTGAAGCACTTGGCTGCTAACCAAAAGGTTGTTGATTCAAGCCCGCTAGCAGCATTGCAGGAAAAAGACCTGGCAGTTGGCTTCCATAAATATTTACAGCCTTGGAAACTTTATGAGTCAGTTCTACTCTGTCCTGTAGGGTTGCTATGAGCCAGAATGGACTCCATGGCAATGGATAATCATTTGACTTAAGGAAGATAAATTACCCTGAATTATTGGGTGGACCCAATGTAATCACATAGATCTATAAATGAAAAAGAGGGAGACAGAAGAATTACCAGTGTCGACTGTAACACTGTTCACAATAGCCAAAAAGAGTAAAAAACCCAAAGGCCCATCAATGGATGAATAGATAAACAAAATGTGGTACATAGATAGAACGGAATATTACTCAGCCATAAAAAGGAATGAAGTACCCTTATCTCACACCATGTAGAAAAACAAACTCAAGTTGAATCAAAGACTTGAATGTAAAACCTAATCCATAAATATCATGAAAGAAAAAAGAGAGAAAAACTTAGGGGTCCCATTTCAGGGTATAAATATACTGCATAATTTAACTAAAAATGCATAAATACCAGAAGACAAAATTGATGACTGGAACCTCCTAAAAATTAGACACTTATGCACATGAAAGAATTTCAGCAGAAGAGGGAAAAGAGAACCTACAGACTGGGAAAAAAAAATTTGGCAACAACATATCAGACAAGGTGGTTATTTCTAACATTTATAGAAAACCTCAACACCTTAACAACAAAGAAAACCTCAACACCCTAACAACAAAAAGACAAATAATCCAATTAATAAGTGGGCAGAGAACATGAACAGACACTTCACCAAGAAGACATTCAGGCAGCCAACAAACACAGGAAGAAATGCTCATGATCATTAGCCAATAGAGAGATGCAATTCAAAACAACCATGAGATACAATCTCACCTCAGTCGTAATAGCAAATTTCAACAAGACAGAAAACAACAAATGCTGGTGAGGGTGTGGAAAGACTGGAATTCTTATACACTGCTGGTGAGACTGTAAAATGGTGCA
>NW_006922299.1:196265-206416 GCF_000298275.1 Orycteropus afer afer | reverse complement strand
TATCACTACAGAAGTAGATTGCCCAACCTTCCTTCCGAGGAGTGGCTGGTGGGTTTGAACTGCCAGTCTTCTGGTTAGCAGTCAAGTGCCTTAGACACTACACTACCAGAGCTCCCATATCCTAGAGAAATAAGAGCTGTTACATGATCAGATATATGCACACTTGTGTTCATCATAGCACTGTTCATAATAGCAAAAAGATGGAAACAACCTAAATGCCCATCAATGAAGGAACGGATCAAGAAACTATGATGAGTAAGTATATCCAGTGGAATACTATGCAGTGTTAAAGAACAATGATGAATCTGTGAAACTCTCACAGCATGTATGAAATTAGAGCCCACTATGCTGAGAAAATTAGTCAATCACAAAAGGACAAATATTGGATGAGAACACTATCATAAAAACTCAAGAAAAGGGTTCCACCAAAAAAGAAATATTCTTTGATGGTTACCAGGGGTGGGTAGGGAAGGGATGATAAACCACTAACTAGAGGGGTAGACACATAATAACTTGGGTAAAGGGAAATATTTCAAAAAGAAGAAGAAGAAGTTCTGAAACACATTATGACATGTACGAATCTTGCAAAGATTATGTGTGCTGAGTAAAAGAGCCACACATATTGTTCAATCCCACTTATATGAAATGTCCGGAACAAGCAAATGCAAAGAGAAAGAAAGCAGTTCAGTGGTTGCTAGGAGCTGGAGGGTGGAGGGGAATGGGGAGTGACTGCTAATGAATACAAGGTTTCCCTTTGGGGTGATGAAAATTTCTGGAACTAGATGGTGAAGATATTTGTACAACATTGTGAGAATACCTAATGCCATGGAGTTGTACACTTTAAAATGGTAAATTTTATGTCATGTGTATTTTACTCCAATCATTGAAAAAAAAAAAAAAAAAAGAAGGAATACAAACAAAAGAATAAAGCCACTTAAGGGAGTGACCATGCAGAGAGTGTTTGTCCAGCTTGTCCACAAAGACACTAAGACCTTGTCAACTGGCCTGTACAAGTCTCTGTACACCATCTGTACCGCATCACTTTGATGTCCAGTGTAACATAGTTATTAAAGGTGCAAGTAAAAGGGAATCTGATGGCCTGACGTGCTGTTCTTTGTAACCACACTGTCCTGGCTCAGGAGGCTCACTAATTTCCTGTGTGTGTGCTTGCAAATCTTCAGTGAATATTGCAATCCATCACCTGGGATTAACTTCAATTATACTAGACTGTTATTTTTGGTACAGTCTCGTTTTTCAAAATTAGGACGCACCTCAGTTCCTCTGGCATTTCTCCTAATTCCCAGCCCCCGCCACTCAGGATCACGTTTGTATGTTTTCTCTAATTATTTACCATATCTATCTGGGCCCAACCCTCAGTCCTTATAGCCAATAATAGGTGCTGTGTCTTTCTCTGTGTTTTTTCCTTCCATTTTCTGATCGCATCTCCCACACTGCCCCATTTGCTCACTCCCCTCCAGCCACACCAGTTGACTTCAAGTCATGTTGACTCCTGGCAACATCACACATGTTGTGCCCCATGGGGCTTTCAATGGCCAATTTTTCAGAAGTAGATCACCAGGCCCTTCTTCCAAGGAGCCTGTGGGTAGACTCCAACCTCCAACCTTTCCGTTAGCAGCCAAGAACGTTAACCACTCACACCACGCAGAGACTTGCTCCAGCCACATAAGCGAGCATACTTCTTATTCCTTACACCAAACCCAGAACACTTTCTTCCACCAAGCTCTAAGATTCAGTACTTTCTGTTCCCTCTGCTTAGAAGGAGGTTTGTCCCCTCTAATTCTGCCTGGCTCATTCTCTCCATTTCTTCAGCTCTCTGCTCAAATATCACTTTGCTGGAGAGGCCATCCCTAAGCAGTCTATCTAAAACAGCAACCTCATCCACCCACCCTCTCTGGATTTCTCTCTCTTGCTATTTATTACCTCCTGACCTATTTTTAGGAACTCTGGTGGTTAAGGCATTCGGCTGCTAACCAAAAGGTCAGTAGTTCGAACCCACCAGCCACTCCTTGGCAGAAAGATGAGGCAGTCTGCTTCTGTAAAGGTTTGTTGTTGTTGTTGTTGTTGTTGTTGTTGTTATGTGCCATTGAGTCAGACCTGACTCATAGCGACCCCTCCTTGGGTTTCCGAGGCAGTATCACTACAGAAGTAGATTGCCCCATCTTCCTTCCGAGGAGTGGAAATCCTATGGGGCAGTTCTGCTCTGTCCTATAGGGTCACTAGGAGTCAGAATTGGGTCGATGGCCGTGGGTTTAGGTTTCCTATTCATTCATCTGCTCATTGTGTGTATCCCCTTATCACTACGCCCTTCTCCTTAACTTCCAGGCACCTTTCACCACCTGAGACATTTCTATGTTGATTTCTGTATTGTCTGGCTCCCCTGGTGTGATGGTGAATGTGATATGTCAATTTGGCTTCGCTGCGACTCTCAGTGGTCTGGGAGACACTGGACTGGTTGCTCCTCTTCCATAACACAATATAATGTAATCACCTCCACGAGATGATGTGATGCGAGCAGCCAATCAGTTGAAAGAGTTTCCTTCAAGGTGGGACCTGCCTCAAGTATATAAATGGATGTTCTGGCAAAGTTCGCATGCTCCCTCTCTCTTTAGACCCTGCACTCTTTTTGTCTCCTGACCTCTAGATCTTGAGATGTAAGCCTGCAGAAGTCTTCAGCCTGTTGCCTGACCCTGGATTTGGGACTTGCCAGCCCCCACCATCGTGTGAACCACTTTCTTACAATTGTGTGAGCCATTTCCTTGAAGTGAAGAAATCTCTCTATATATAGCTATATATGCTTTTGTTGTTTTGCTCCTCTAGAGAACCCAGTCTACCTGGCATGTCTCGGGTGCTCAGTAATTACTCATGTAATAAATCAAGGTTGACCTTCAATCTTGACCCATTCACTCAATCCACTAAGAATTCTGGAGCAGCTTTGATATGCCAGGCATTTTGTTAGGCCTCTGAGAGGTGGGAAATGAAAAGACATGGGCCCCACTCTGAAGGAACGTCCAGACGAGTAGGAGGAATCTAGACAACAACATGAAGTAATGACAGAGGCCAGGAGCTGGGAGAACTCGGAAGGCCTCATCAAAGACGTGAAAAGGGCTGGGATTTTCTGAGGGCCAAGGAAGGCCTGACAGGTATTCAGGCATGGAAGTGTGAGAGACCACAGCTCAGTCAAGGAGCATCATTCTTTATTACTAATATTGTTATTATTGGTGAAAATATACACAACAAAACATACGCCGCTTCAACAATTTCTACATGGACAATTCAGTGACATTGGTTACATTCCTCAAGTTGTGTCACCTTTCTTGATAACATTTTCCCAACCACACCACCATCGTACTCAGTGCCCCCCATGCTTCTCATCTATCCTTTCGAGTTGCTGTTGTCAATTTGATCCCATATAGGTAATTCTTTGGAAGAATACAATGCTAATGCAGATATTCATTTCTAATAAGCCTGGAGTATTATTTGGTTCAAAGATGACTTCAAGGGATCGTTTCAGATCAAGATTTAAAGGTTTCCTTGGGGTAATAGTTGGGGACAGTGGTGTAATCTGGCCTTGAAAGCACCGGGAAGCCTCAATTCCAGGAGAAGAAGAAACATCAGTATCTTAAAGTTAGAGCCCCGGGGACAGAGAAGGCTCCCTATCATCGGCTGATGTATGTGTTTATCAGTTTCCTGTCATCCTCTGCTCTCTTTCCCTCCTGAGCAAGCCCCAAGGGCCGCCATGAGGCATTTGGCACCTGCAGGTGATGGAGCAAGTAAGTGATCAAGACACCAGAAAGGAAAACAGAAAGGGGGAAGTGAGGCAGGAGGCACAGCGGCTGTGCTGTTTGTACAAAGCCCCCATTATTCCTGCTTGCAGATGGCTGCAGTCCTTACGAAAGCTGCCAAGTCCGATTAAAATCAATCAAGACTATAGAATGCGGGTCTCAGGTTCAACAGACGCAACTGCTGGCGAGGGAGTCATTTCTATACAAAAGCCTCCCTGTCTCCGCGTGGGTTGGAGCAGGGCAGTGTTCAGGAAAAGGCTGGTTAACCAGCCCAGCATGTAATTGGTCTGTTCTTTTCTCTGCTCTACTAATGATTCATTAAGCAGAGTGTGCCGCTCACTGCCATCCAGACTCATGCCTTCCAATCAAACAGATGAGGCCAATCGCTGCAAGTATAGGAAGGAGGCAGTCAGCGTCCTCGGCTTGGTCAGGCAGGCTGCGGAGGCAGACAGCCTGTAATTGCTTTTCTCTGAGCCAAGGATTTGTGAGACCTATATAGTTTCAGATCTAGACAAAAGACGGGTGGTAGAAGTCTAGGCTAATGATAAAAGATATGCCTCTGACTTGGTTACTACCATGGTATTTGGGAAAAAAATCGGATAAATAAAGTTTGGACATCTTTGAAAAAAAAAAATCAGTTGCGGTAGAGTCAATTCCAACTCCTGGTGACCCCACGTGCATCAGAGTAGAACTACAGTCCAGAGGGTTCTCAGTGGCTGATTTTGCGGAAATAGTTTGCCAGCCCTTTTTTCCCCGACATGCCTTAAGGTGGGTTCTAATAACCAACCTTTAGGTTAGCAGCCGAATGAGTTAACTGCACTACCTAGGGACTCCTAAGACATGTTAGTTGTCTTAAACTATTAGACTAGTGGGGGAAAATGAACAATTGGCACTCAGTATTTTGAACGGAATAATAGAGAAAGCTGTGAGAGCCGGAACACCCAGGATTGCCTTGTTTTCTGGGTCTTGCAAGTTTTCTGCCTTTGACATGGTGCAGTCACCACTTTTCTATCGCTTTCTATTTGGCAGAAAATAATGCCATTTTCCTTCTCTGACAGGTTTCTGCCTTACCCAGGTTCCGAATTTCACAGGTTTCACTGTATTAGAATGTTAAGAAATTAAATTTATTCTGCTCCTTTAAGGAGTGCTGAGAATTGTTAGAATGTTACTATGTGAGGAATTAATACTAATATCCACATTTCGCTGTATCCCTTCTATATACTGAGTATTATGATGGGTCCCTGGCATACTTTATTTCACCTTCAAAATGATTCTCTGAAACATTTATTTTTAACCTCATGTAACAAGTAAAAAAAATGAAGTTCTGAGAGATGAAGCAACCTGCCCAAAGTATGTGGAAGAGCCAAGATTAAAACCTGGGTCAGGCTGACTTGAAGGGCATACTGTTTAGTAGGGTGCCCTGAAAAGCTCGATCAAACTTCTGTTGCAAACACCAAGTCCCTTCCAAAACAAAATCATTTCAGAGAAAGAATGAAAGGAGAATTAGGAAAGTGTTTTTATTTAATGTGAGAGAAATCACAGCGAGGAGGTATCATTTCCTTAGTAGCTGTGAACAAAATAAATAAAACCTCAGTTGAAGGTTAAATCATGAATAAAATGAGGCATAAGCTAAGAAAGCATCTTCAAGAGAAACACTCAAGAAGGTAAAGTGCCTTTTTGTATTCGATATTGGATATTGTGGGAAGAGGCAAAGGCAATTCTAGACACTAGCCTTCTACCCCATTTGTGCCTCATTATTTCTCTGATTTCTGATATCTAACTCACAAAACACTTCATTTCTGTTTAGGGTGGAGACAAACAATACCAACACACACACACATACACACCCAAGCAACAGTAAACTACAAGTAGGCTTTTCAGGAACCCCAAGTGTGTTTTCCAAAATGTCTGTTCAGTTGTCCCCAATACCATAACTGAATGTACTACCTTTTCCTCCCATTGAACTGAGACACCACTTTATCACAAATTAACTTCCCATACTACCACTCATAGGTCAGTTTGTCATACTGTGTTGGCTTGGGTGTTGCTTTGATGCTACAAGCTATGCCACTGGTATTTCAAATACCAGCAGTGTCATCCATAATGGACAGGTTTCAGCAGAGATTCCAGACTAAGACAGATTAGGAAGAAGGATGGGCCCTACACTTCTCAAACAATTGGCCACTGAAAACCATATGAATAGCAGTGAAACACTGTCTGGTATATTACTGGAAAAATTTATGAACAGTAGGGAAAAATTATCTGATACAGTGCTGGTGATGAGCCTCTCAGGTTGGAAGGCACTCAAAATACAACTGGAGAAGAGCTGCTTCCTCAAAGTAGTGTCAAAGTTAATGACATGGATGGAGTAAAACTTTCAGGACCTTCATTTGCTCCTGTAGTATAACCAAAATGAGAAGAAACAATTGCAAACATTAACTAATAATTGGAACATGGAACGTAAGAAGTATGAATCTAGGAAAATTGCAAGTTGTAAAAAATGAAAAGGAACACATAAAGATCAATATCCTAGGCATTAGTGAGCTGAAATGGACTGGTATTGGCCATTTTGAATCAGACACTCGTCTCCTATGCTGGGAATGACAAATTGAAGAGGAATGACATCATATTCATTGTCAAAAAGAACATTTTTCAAGATCTATCCTGAAGTACAATGTTGTCCATGATAGGATAATATCCATACGCCTACAAGGAAGACCAATTAATACTACTATTATTCAAATTTACACACCAACCACTAAAACCAAAGATGCAAAAATTGAAGATTTTTACCAACTTCTCCAGTCTGAAAACGACCAAAGATGCAATCAAGATGTACTGATTGTTACCTGTGATTGGAATGCAAAAGTTGGAAACAAAGAACAAGCATCAGGAGTTGGAAAATATAGTCTTGGTGAAAGAAATGATGCCAGAGATCACATGATAGAATTTTGCATGACCAACAACCTAGTCATTGTAAATACCTTTTTTTCAGCAATATAGACACATGGACCTCACCAGATGGAATATACAGGAATCAAATAAACTACAACTGTGGAAACAGGCAATGGAGAAGCTCAGTTATCACCAGTCAGAATAAGGCTAGGAGCTGACTGTGGAACAGACCATCAATTGCTCACACAAGTTTAAGTTGAAGCTGAAGAAAATTAAAGTAAGTCCATGAGAGCCAAAAAACAACCTTGACTATATCCCACCAGAATTTAGAAAACATCTGAAGAATAGATTTGATGCATGGGACACCAATGACTGACGACCAGACAAGTTGTGGGATGACATCAAGGACATCACACACTTTGCATGTGCTGTAAGAATATCTGGATGTATAGTAGAGCTGACAAGGGACAAGGTTGTGGTGGCTTCTTGGCCACAGCCAGCTACCTAGAGGGAGTGAGTAGTTGGACCTGTGGCCACAGGACCATGGTCGCAGGGGACATCAAGCTCAATTAGTATAACATACTAGACAAAAACATTGTTTTACATTCTACTTTGGTGAGTAGCGACTGGGGTCTTAAAGGCTTGTAAGTGGCCATCTAGATTCAATGATGGATCTCTCCTCATCCAGAGCAAAGAAGAATGAAGAAAACCAAAGACACATGGGAACAATTAGTCCAAGGGACTGGTAGACAATGTGATCTTCAGCCTATATGACTATGAGACCAGAAGCACTAGATGGTGCCCAGCTACCACTGTCAACCACTTGGAGGAGGAACAGTGCAGGAAATTCTGGATAGAGGGAGAGAACAAAATTCAAAAATAATTAAAAAAAAAAAAAAAGACCGGGTTTGCTGGTCTAATAGAGCCTATGGCCCCTAATCACCTTCAGGTCTGGAACTGAATTCACTCCTGTAGCTTCCAGCCAAATAAGAGACAGGCATGTGGGGTGAATATTTACATTGGGTGGATATACTTCTTGCAGAGATCTATCAATCATGGGAGAACAGAAGGGCAGTATTTGCACAGGGAGACAGCTGGGGGGGGGCAGATGGAGTGCATGGGAGGGAAGGACACAGGGAAGAGGTAACTTATGGGAAGGAAGTGGGAAAAGAGCTGTTCCACTGTGGGAAACTGCAGTCAATGTCATGAAACAAAATGTGTATGAACTGCTGTATAGAAAATTGGTAAAACGGAGGTGTAGCGAAAAAGGGGAAGCCCCTCCACAAGATGGATTGACATAGTGGCTGCAACAATGGGCTCAAGCGTAACAAAGATTGTGAGGATGCTGCAGGACTGGGCTATGTTTCATTCTGCTGCACATGAGCTGCCGTGAGTTGGAGCCGACTCAACAGCACCTAATAACAACAAATGAACGTACCCATAAGATTCTCATTGTCCAGCCCTTAATCTAATTGAGGAATCCTCTTCACCGTGTCATTTGCTTGAACATCTCCAGCAAGTGGGAGCTCACCTATGTAGCAAAGATTATGACTATTTCAGGTCCCTGTGCACAGTTAAGCACTAAACCACTAGCTAAAAGGTTGGCAGTTCGAATCCACCCAGAGATGCCTCAGAAGAAAGGCCTGGTCATCTACTACTGAAAAATCAGCCTCGAAAAATCTATGGAGCACAGTTCTTCTCTGCATATATGGGACCACCAGGAGTCAAAATTGACTAGACAGCAACTAACAACAACAACATACCTAAAAAAACATAAACAAGTACGGAAGTAGATTGCCCAACCTTCCTTCCTCGGAAGGAAGGTTGGGCAATCTACTTCCATAGTGATACTGCCTCGGCAACCCAAGGAGGGGTCGCTATGAGTCGGGTCCAACTTGACGGCACACAACAACAACACTGTAATAGTATAATTAGTTATAACCTGTTTACACTTCTACTTTGTTTATATTTTGTCTGATATCGACCTCACTGTAACTTTCATCTATTGATCCTTTTTCTGTCCTCTTGGAACTAACAGAATTCTTACATACCAGCTCTTTAAATATTGTAAGAGAGCCATTCTTTTCCTCCTAAATAATTTTTTCCCTGAGCTAACCACCCTCCCTTGTTTTGGCTGTTGTTCAAATGCCATGATTTATAGCACTACATAATATGACTCCTGTGAAGGCATTGTAGTTGGTCTATGTCCCTCATGAAATATGTTTCCCAGAATTTAACATAATAAATCAAACTATGGTAAGATTATCAAAGCACATAATAGTCAGAATACTCTGTTCCTACTTAAACATCCCAAGATTCCTTTTTTCTTCTTCTTCTTTATTTTGTAGCCTGATCATCCTCTTGGCTCTTCCTAATTTCAGGCCACTAAAACCCCCAAGTCTTTTTTCCATACACTGCTATTTAGCCAGTTCTCCCCACATCTTTCACTTTGGTTCCAAGGATAGAACTTTAAGACTCGTCCAATTTAAATTTCATTTTAATAGACAAAGCCATTTATGCATTTACTTCTGCAATGCTCTGCCTCATTCCAAAAGGATTCAGGTGGTTGATGTATCATCCCCATGGGCCAATGCCATTTTGGATACTACTGGCATCTGATTGATTTGCACTCCTTCCTGGTTTCCTGTTCTCCCTTCCTTTGATAACTAGGTCCTGTCCATCTGTATCCAGGTTACTTACAGAAGCACTGAAAAGGACCACACTACAAAAACAGTCTTGCTCAACTGGTAAACCATGTCATCCTCAGCTTATATGACCATGAGACTAGAAGAACTAGATGGTGCCCAGCTACCACTATCAACCACTCGGAGAGGGATCTGTGTGGGAGATCCTGGATAGAGTGGGAGAACAATGTGGAACAAAACGAAAATCATTTAAAAAAAAAAAAAAAGACCAGGTTTGCTTATCTGATAGAGCCTGGTGAAACCCCTGAGACTATGGCCCCTAGCTGCCCCTCAGGCCTGGAATTGAACTCACTCCTGTGGCTTACAGCAAAATAATAGGCATACGGAGTGAACATTTACATCAGGTAGATACACCCCTTGGAGAGATCAATCATGGGAGAACAGAAGTGCACTGTATGTACGTGGAGACAGCTCACGGGGTAGGAGTACATGGGAGGGAAGGACACGGGGAAGAGGTAACTAGGGGAGGAAGAGAGAAGAGAGCTGTTACATTGTGGGATATCGCAGTCATTGTCATGAGACAAGATGTGTATAATCTTGTTGTTGTTAGGTGCCATCGAGTGGTTTCCGACTCATAGTGACCCCATGCACAGCAGAATGAAACACTGCCTGACTCCGCACCAGCTCCATGATCCCTGCTATACTTGAGTCCATCATCGCAGCCACCATGTCAATCCATCTCATTGAAGGCCTCCCCCTCTTTCGTCGACCCTCCACCCTACCAAGCATGACATCCTTCTCCAGGGAA
>NW_006922299.1:185829-192930 GCF_000298275.1 Orycteropus afer afer | reverse complement strand
CCAGCCTTCTGGTGAGCAGTCAAGTGCCTTAGGCACTATGCTACCAGAGCTCCTAGGATTATTGGTAGAACTGTGGAAAGAAATACACATTCAAACTGGTGTGGTCAGCCTCCATCTTTGAGACAGGCACTCTTGTTTCTAACTCTATCGGTCAAGAGATTTGGTTGCTATGCAATGCGCACACTGCTCATGTTTTCTAAGAGGGAGATTAACTTTCCAGCAGAGTGTCAATCCATAATTTTTCCCATTATGATTATCATCCTCATTCCCCAACATTTTACAAATTTAGGTCCATTCCAGTTTCACTTTGTCAGCCATGACTGAATTGGGAAGAACCAATATGAAGCCCTGCATGAAAGACTTTGAAAAATGCCTTGTGGAAATACAGAAACTCTATGTCTGTGGGATCCTTTTGATCTCTTAGTCTAATAAACATATCACAAAAGAATCTAAGACCTATTGTCACACTGTCTTTTCTTGGCAAACTCACACTAGTCTCTTTAAGGTCACCTCTTGGTTCTCTGGGAGTTCACACACCACTTGCAATGGTTAATTTGATGCATCAACTAGGCTAGGCTATGGTGCCCAGTTGTTTAGTCAAAGACTACTTTAGTTGCTATTGGGAAGCAGTTATATATGATTAAATCAGTTGACCTTCAGTAAAGCAGATTACGGTCCATAATGTAGGTGGGCCTCATCCAATCAGCTGAAGGCCTGAAGAGCAAAAAGGGAGTTTCCCTAGAGGGTGTTCTGCCTCCAGATTATAAACAGACATTTTCCAGAACTACTCCTTCACTCTCCCCATCACCTGACCTACAAATTTTGAGACAAAAGACTGCAGGAATCTCCAGCTTATCACCTGATCTACAGATGTTAGTCTTGCCAGCCCTCACAATTGTATGAGCCAATTCCCTAAAATAAATCTCTTTTTTTCTATTGCCATTGTTGCCATAGAATCAACTCTGACTCATGGTGACCCCATGTGTGTCCTAGTAGAACTGCTCCATAGGCTTTTCAAGGCTGTGACCTTTCAGAAGTAGATCACCAGGTCTTACTTCTGAGGTCTCTCTGGATGGGTCTGAGCCACCAACATTTTGATGAACAGTCCAGTGCTTAACCATTCAAGCCACCCCTACCTAAAGAACTGTCTCTCTCTCTGTATCAACACGGTTAGGTTCCAAAGACCAGGTTATTATGTTAAAATCAGTGTTATGCAAAAATGGAGGATGACCACATCAGATTACAAATGGAAGATGACTACATCATTACATAACTGCCAGGTTACATTATTATGTAACTGCCAAACCACTGAAAATCATGGCCCAGTCAAGTTAACACATAACCTTAAGCATCACAGCCAGTGTTACTCTCACCTCGTACCTTGGTATTCATTATGGCCAGACATATCGTGAATGTAAAAAATAATCAAAGAGTGGATTTTTTACTATTGTCATAAATGCAAAATGCCAGATAACAAGATATTTGACAAGTGAAGAGTATATGTGTGTGTGTGTGTGTGTGTATTCTGTTTCTCTAGAGAACCCTAAGACACAATCCATTTTGGTATGCTTAATAGAGAATTTTCTTGAGAGTTTCTCAGTGGTGCAAACAGAATGCATTGGACTGCTAACAGAAAGGCTGGTGGTTCAAATTCACCCAGAGATTACTCAGAAGAAAATCTGTCAATCTACTTCTGAAGAATCAGCCATTGAAACCCTATGGAGCACAGTTCTACTCTGAGACACATACAGTCACCAGGAGTCAGAATCAACTCCATAGCAACTGGCTCCAATAAAAATTAACATTGCAATCCCCAACTTAACATCTGCATCGTCTACCTTCTCTCAGTATTTGAAAACCAAGACATTTGCCCATCTCCTATCCTTCTGGAATTGCTTCTAATTCCCCTAGCTTACAGATGATATTTTAAGGATTTCATTTGAAAATTGTTCTCATATTCTCAGATATAATTTGCCCAAACCTTAGGACATGCATTCCTTTGCATTATTGGAATGATGTAGAAGGGGGTGGGGGCAGAAAACATTCCCCCAAGAACAGTGGTACGCTTCTGGAGGGAGTGAGGGATACTGGGCAAACAGAATACATTCCATCACAGCAGCAACCCTTCCAATTCAAAGTGCCTCTAGCAGCTGTCAGTTCTCTCTAGCTAGTCTTCCTTGTACTATGGTAAGGGGTCTACGCTGTTCTTGTTTGTGGTCTGTCTTTGTTCTCTCTCTCTGCCCAGGTTTTTATGTGGCTTTTAGGATCTGAGCTCCTCAGAGAGGCTCAGCCCCTCTCACCAGCAAATTTAGTCTCTTGGACTACTTCCTCTATTGTTATTAATAAGGGGCTCTAGTTCTTTCATTAAGGACCCGTAGGGGCACAATGATTAAGTGCTCAGCTGCTAACCAAACAGTTGGCATTTCAAACCTATCCAGCTGCTCCAAGAGAGAAAGACCTGGTGATCTGCTCCCATAAAGTTTAACCCATCCCATTGCTATCAGTCGATTGAGACTCAGAAGGACCCTATAAAATAGAGTAGAACTGCCCCATAGGTTTTCAAGACTGTCATCTTTAGGGAAAGGAGCACTGGTGGCGCTGTGGTGAAGGCATTGGGCTGTGAAAGGTCAATGGTTCGAACCCACCAGCTGCTCTGTGAAAGGAAGATGAGGCAATCTGCTTATGTAAAGATTTACAGCCTTGGAAAAACCCTATGGGGGTTTATGAGTCAGAATGGACTCAGAGGCAGTGGGTTTAATCTTTAGGGAAGCTGACTGCCACATCCTTCTCCCAAGGAGTGGCTGGTGGGTTCAAACTGCCAACCTCTCAGTTAGCAGCCACACACTTAACCACTGTGCTACCAGGGCTCCTAATACATAAAGATTACAGCCTAGAAAACCTTATGGGGCAGTTCTACACTGTCACATGGGGTTTATATGACTGAAATCAACTCTAAGGCCCCTAACAGTCCCTTCCTAAAGACAATAGTCCCTTCCACTTGTTTCTAATTGATATTTCCTGGGATTGATGTATTCATTTGGTTTTATTGCTTTTAGTAAGCCCTAATCCTGTCAGAATTCAATTAGAAGGCAATGGGTTATGGGATTTTTTTTATCCTATTTCCACAGCTTTCTGGTTGAAAATTAGCCAACAACCAGAGAAGAGGAAGCCATCAAGGGCTTCCAAAGTCAGTAGGTATCTTAGATTGGGTTCTCTTGCAGAGTGAAACAGTGAAGTATATATAAATATACAAAGAAGGAGATTTATTTCAAGGAAATATCTCACACAGTTGCGGAAGCTGGCAAGTCCCAAATCCATGGGTCTGGAGGCTTCTCCTGACTCACGTGGCTGCTGAGGGACCCAAAATCAGCAGGTCAAACAGTAGGCTGCTGGCTCATGGGGCTGTTGGAACTGACAAATCCCAAAATTTCCAGGGCAGATGGCAGACTCTTGTCCCAAGAACTGGAGGTCAGATAATGAGAAATTGGATGCAGGATCAAGAAAGAGAGCACTTTGTCAGAATACTCATGGATGTGGATGCAGGCCACACTCCCAAGGAAACTTCCTTACATCAGATCACAAAATGAGGATAATTACATAATACTGAGAATCATGGGCAAGCCAAATTGACACGTAACATAACAGTAGACTAGGAACTAAACTATTCCATCCTCAGGTTGAAAATGGAATCCTGGCATTAACCTTCCTAATTGTTTGCTTATCTAATTTTTATACTTTCTAAGTGAACAGGAACAAAGCCACTTGCTACTGTTCTCATTAACACTAATTATCAATAAGTAGAAAAAACTTTTTGCTGATTCTCATATCTGGTTCAACGTTATGTATGCTTAATTTGGAGCTTATTAAGCCATTGCCAGTTTTGCTCATTATCTTCTCCACAAGATAAATGTGTTTCTTAGGCAAGTAACTAACATGGAGCAACAATGACTGATTCCATTTTTGTAATTAACCAGGGCTTCCAGTTATATTTAAGGAGTCTTGGTGGTGCAGTGTTTAAGTACTGGGCTACTAACCAAAAGGTCAGTGGTTCAAACCCACCAGCTGCTCTGCAGGAAAAAGATGTGGCAGTCTATTTCAGTAAAGGTTTACAACCTAGAAAAACCCTATGGGAGCAGTTCTACTCTGTCACATAGGGTTGATATGAGTTGGAATCATCTCAGTGACAATGGGTATTATATAGTTGAGTCTGGTTATATTTACTGCTGGGGTGGGGGGCGGAGAATTGAACATTAGCATTTCATACGGACTTATTTTAGATAGCCCAAGAGACAGAGGTCCCTATAACAATTTCAGGGTTGAATATTCATGGCCAGAGCTGATTTCCTTTCCAAGGGAAATGTTTGGCCTGGCATCCACCTTTTAAGCTCCTTTGAGGTTCATTCCATCCATTAAAATCATGCTCCGAAATGAAACCCTAATCCACGCTACAACATCGACGAATCCTGACAACATCATGTTAAGTGAAAGAACCACACATTGTATGATTCTATTTCTAGGAAATGTCCAGAATGAAAAGATCCATAGGCAGAGAAAGCAGATTAATGGTTGCTCGAGGGATGGGGAGACTGTGGAGAGAGAGAGCTAAGGGGTGCAAGGTTTCTTTTTAGAGTGATAAAAATGTTCTAAAATTTACTATGGTGATTGATGGTTGCACAACTCTGCGAAAAATACTAAAAGCCATTGCTTTGTATACTCTAAATGGGTGAATTGTGTGGTGTGTGAATTATACCTGTTAAAGCTGTTACCAAAAAAAAAAAAAAAAAATCATGCTCTATTCCTCCTGTTGCCATCATATGCCACTCCCCCTCTTTCTTTGGAGTCTTTACCAACTGGATCACTGTCACCATGTCCATCAGGTTCTGCTACCATCCAGCCATCCAGAATGACCCACCATTCAATGGGGCAGTGAGTTCCTTCTCTGGTCTTCTCTTCTCTAGTGACCTGACTTTCTTTTCACTTGGCAACCACTCCCTTCTTGTGCCCACCTCCCAACCCCCACTATACCTTCCTATACTGGCAGGTGGCTCACTCAATTGCACTCGTGAATTATAAGGCCCAGGGTCTTTGTTTTGGTTCTCTAGTGCTGCTCTAACAGAAATACCATGAGGAGATGGTTTCAACAAACAGGGATTTATTCTCTTACAGTTCAGGAGGCTAGAAGTCCAAGTTCAAAGTGCCAGCTCAGGGGCTGGGTGAAGTGCCCTCAGCCTTACGTTTCAGCTCTGTCTCTTGCTCCTGGTCCACTGGAGCTGGAGGTATCCCTTAACTCAGGCAGCTGCTGGCTGCTGAGGCTGAGGCAGCAGTGGTGAATTCTCACCTTCCATGCGTGCAGGAGGCCCAAGTTCCATTCCTGGCCCATGTCCCTCATGCACAGGCACCACCCAGCCCTCAGTAGTGGCTTGTGTGCTGCTATGATGCTGAACAGTTTTCAGTGGAGCTTCTAGACTAAGACGTATTAGAAAGAAAGGCCTGGTGATGTACTTCGAAAAACAAGCCAATGAATCACAAGCGTCTGCTCCTTGGTGGAAGTCCCTTCTAGTTTTCTGATCAGACCTAGCACAGCTGGAGCGGGGATGGAAAGGGGAATATTTTGCAGGTTATTGTGAGGGGGGAGGGAGCTCTGGTGGTGCAGTGGTTTAGGCATTTGGCTGCTAACCTAAAGGTTGGCGACTGGAACCCACCAGCCGTTCCATGAAAGACAGATGGGGCAGTCTGCTTCTGTAAAGATTTACAGCCTTGGAAATCCAATGGGGGTCACTATGGGTCAGAATCGACTTGATGGAAGTGAGTTTGGTTTTGGTTTTTTGTGACGGGACAGAAAAAAACTTCTAACTTTCAAGTATAATGAGACAAAGCCTTATGAATCTCAATTTGGCATTCTAATTCAACTTAATTAACACTTTTGAGTACTTACTCTGTGCAAAGTATTGTATTAGGTTATGCAGATATAGTGATTGTTGTTGTTGTTGCTGTTATGTGCCGCCGAGTCGGCCCGACTCAGAGCGACCCCTCCTTGGATTTCCGAGGCGGTATCTCTATGGAAGTAGATTGCCCAACCTTCCTTCTGAGGAGTGGCTGGTGGGTTTGAACCGTCAGCCTTCTGGTTAGCAGTCAAGTGCCTTAGGCACTAAGCTACCAGAGCTCCCAGATATAGTGATTAATAAGACATTATCCCAATCCTGGAGACGGCAATAGTGTTAGTAGGCTAGCAGTGACACCAATACTTTATACCCAGCAGAGATCAGAGGAGGCAGAATTGTGGAACTGAATACGATTTGAGGTTTTGTGTATGTGTGTTCCTTCTGTTTGTTTGGTTAGTTGCTTGGGGGGGGGTTGTTTGTTTTGTTTTTTGGTCTGAGGATAATGGTTAGTAGTTTATGAGTAAGGAGGTCTGGTGGCATAGTAGATAAGGCATTGGGCTGTTGTTAACTAGAAGGTCAGCAGTTCAAACCCACCAGCTGCTCCGTGGAAGGAAGATGGGGCAATCTACTTCCACCAAGATTTACAGCCTCAGAAAAACAACAGGGTTGCTATGAGTCTGAATCCACGCAATGGTAGTGAGTTTGTTTGTTTATTTGTTTGTTTTTGAGTTTACGGGTAATAGACAATATACTGTGGTCGACAGAAAACAGGGGTCTTGGTTCCTTACTTGCCTCTAACTACGTAGTATGATCTTCAATAATTTGCTTACTTTCTCTAAGACTTAATTTCCTCATTTGTAAAATGAAATTTCAAAATTCCTTGTAAAAATTATATTCTTTTCTATATGTTATAGTTAAGATTTGTATAAACTCGGGGGGGGGGGCCTCTGGTGGCATAGTGCCTAAGGTATTTGACTGCTAACCAGAAGGCTGATGGTTCAAACCCACCAGCCACTCCTCAGAAGGAAGGTTGGGCAACCTACTTCCGCAGTGATACCACCGCAGAAACCCAAGGAGGGGTCTCTATGAGTCAGATCTGACTCGACAGCAGTGATTATTTTTTCCAGTCATCCAATCATAATGTCACATAGTCTATGTAATATTTTAAGAATAAATGCTTTCACCTTGTCCTATTCCTATATATAACTACTATTTATAT
>NW_006922299.1:179866-185328 GCF_000298275.1 Orycteropus afer afer | reverse complement strand
CAGTCGTGCATCAGTGGTAGAATCCTCACCTTCCACTGGAGAGACCCAGGTGCAATTTCTAGCCAAGGCAGCCATCCTGTCTGTCAGCGGAAGCTTGCGTGCTGTTATAATGCCGAACAGGCTTCAGCAGAGCTTCCAAACTAAGACAAAGTAGGAGGAAAGGTCTGGTGATCTCTTCTGAATATGAAACTCCTGTGCATCACAGTGGTTCAATCCCATTGTGCATGGGACCCCATTAGTCAGGGGCCAACTCGACGACAATTAAAAACAATAATAAAAGGCTTATGACAATAATAATATTCACGTATGACAATTAGGGATAGTTTACCCAAATGTGTGTGGGTTTTTTTTTTTGTTTTGTTTTGTTTTTTAATTCCCTGGGCTCTTTTAATCTTATGATTTTTCATGTTGCCCTATTGCCTGCCCGGCCTGAATGCTAGGCTTTGTCAGAGGGATGTAAAGAAAAACCTCCAATCCATCTTTTACATGTGTGCATGTGTGTGTGTGATCATTTTGTGTTTTTTTGTGGTAAAAGATATATATAATAAAGCATTTGCCAATGAAACATTTTATACGTGTGCAATTCAGTGACATTGATTATGTTTATAAGAGTTACAGGCCACATTATGGTCAAAGGAGGTCTGGTGGCACAGTGGTTAAAGCATTCGGTTAACCAAAAGGTCTGCGGTTTGAACCCACCAGCCACTCAACAGGAGAAAGATGTGATGGTCTGCTTCTGTCAAGATCACAGCCTTGGAAACCCTCTCGGGCAGTTCTACTCTGTCCTTTAGGGACGCTGTGAGTCAGCATCGACTCCATGGCAACGAGTCTGGTTTTGGTTTACTGTGCAACCATCACCACTATCCATTTCCAAATTATTCCATCACCGTTAACAGAAACTCGGTGTCCCCTAAGCAAAGATTCTCCCTTTCTCTTCTCCTGCCTTCCCAGTCCTGGGAACCATTAATAAACTTTGGTCTCTACACATGTGCCTATGTAAGTGGGATTACACAGTATCAAATCAATCTTTTTGCCCCTTTGATAGATGAATACTTTTAAATTCTGAGCTCAAATTGAGAATTCCTATCAAATTTCAGTGGAAATGAGACATAGGAAGGAGCCAGAAAGTGGGTTCAGAATCAGGAAAAAGAACTAAGCACTTGAAAGTTCACCTGTTCTTCCCATCACTATGAATCCTACTCTTGCTAACTAAGTGGGCAACAGTTCCCATGAATGGCTAGTGTATCAATTAGAGGAGGGCTAGCTGCTATAACAGATGGACCCCGAAACATCGGCAGCTTAATAGACATCTACTTCTCATTCCTTTCAAGTCCAATGAGTAGCAGGCAGGAATGATGCTGCTGGCAGGCGTCCATGCAGTCATCCTGGAGCTCAGGCTGCCAGAGCCTCCGCCATCTTCAACACATCACTTTCAAGGTCACCCTGGATGTGAACATCCAGGTGATGAAAGTGAGGCTGGGGAGGGAGCGAATGAAGAGGCTTTCCTGTGGGAGGTTTTAGGGGTCAGGCCGGATATCATTTGCATCCCCATTTCCTGGCCCCATCTCAGCTCAATGGGCATCTCTAACTGCAAGGGAGGCTCAGTAACAGAGTCTAATCAAGGAAGAGAAAGGGTAGATTTTGATTAATACATAATGGTCTTTGCCTTACCTAGGGATATTGATTCTGACTAGCTGTTCCCTCACAACTCCCTCCTTCCTACCCCACGTCCATCTGTATTGCTGACAACGTATTCCAGAGGTGATTCCACTTGCCATGAGGAACTAGAAATATTTTTAAAATAGTGAGTAAAAGTAAGCATTTGATTTTTATTGTGCAACCTTCAGGTTTTCCCTAAGTGCTCTAACCATTGCCCTAGAATATTATAGTAAATTAGTTTGCATGGAGCATACAATAATCATATTGCACTCTGAGTTGTACATATAGATATAGGTTTGGGCTCACGTAACTAGGACTATTTCTCTCCAAATGTTATCAGGCATAATGGGGTCAGTGATAAAGAAACAGTCAGCTCTCAGTTTCTTTTTGATCATTTGTCTAGGAGAAGTGTATTGCAATTGCTGGCATTGGGACCTTTCCAGTGGATCATTATCGTTTTGCTTGGTACAGTGCAGTGTTCTCCTGGTCCAGCAGCATCAGCATCTCCTGGGAACTTATTAGAAATGCTCAGTCAGACACTGGAGATGGGGCCCTCAAGCTAATGTTTGATATATTTTCGAAAATCAGCGTAACGGTGTGGAACACAGCAGAATACTGTCTGATATAGTGCTGGAAGATGAGCTCCTAGTTTGGAAAGCACTCAGTATACATTGTGGCCACAACAATGGATACGGGCATCCCATCAGTCGTGAAGGTGGCGCAGGACCGGGCAACGTCTCATTCTGCTGTGCATATGCTCAATGGCAAGAAACTCCAACAAAGTTTGAGGAGCACTGCTCTAGAGATTTAGAGTGGAGTTAGATTACTGCTGAAGCACTTCATTTCAAGGGCCATGTGGGAAAAACAAACAAAACATTACTTGAAATTGTTTTGTTTAAAACGTCGAATTGTTCTTGTATTGTTGTGAATGAAGAGCAATGAAGAAAATTCATAGACTAAGGATTGCTAAGAGCCCTGGGAAGTCATTAGGGCAAACTATTTCCAAACACGTGGAGCAGAGAAATCTGGGGTTCCGTGAAGCATCCCTAAGTCCCTGGGTGGCACACAAAATGTGCACTCACAAGGCTGACCAGTCGAATGCACCCAGCAGCACAATGGAAGAAAGGCCTGCTGATCTACTTCTGTGTGATCACAGCCCTTGAAAACCCTACGGAGCAGAATTCTACTCTGATACACCTGGGACTGCCCTGAGTCGGAACCGACTCTGTCAACAGATTTAGGTTTGGTTTACGAAGCAGCTATCTCTGAGCTTACTAAAAGAAACTGTGTTCATAAGATGCTTGATTGGTGACTGTTCTGACCAGCTAGCATTTGTCTCCAAAAGGCTCAGGATTCTGTGTCTGGAGAAACAGTTTGGGGGCTTTAGGACAGAGACAACATCTTATTCATCTCTGTATCCACATTACCTCCCAGAGTGCCCAGCCTAGAGTTGTTGGATGCCACCCAGTCGATTCCAACTCATAGCAACTCTCTAGGACAGAGTAGAACAACTGCCCCATAGGGTTTCCTAAACTGTAAATTTTTTTAACTTTATTTATTGATAATGAGTTCTGGTGATGTAGTGGATAAGGCTTTTGGCTGCTAACCAGAAGGTCAGTAGTTGAAACCCACCAGCCACTCCACAGAAGGAAGATGGGGTGATCTACTTCTGTAAAGATTCACAGCCTTGGAAACCCAATGGGGGTTGCTATGAGTTGGAATCAACTTGATGGCAGTGAGTTTGGTTTTGGTCTTATTTATTTATATTATGATTTGGGTGAAAATTGACAAAGCAAATTGGTTTTCCATTCAACAATCCATACCCATTCTGTTTTGTGATATTTACTGCAATCCTCATATTGTAACAGCATTCTTCCCACTTCCTCCCTGCACCTAACCTTTCTCTTCCTCCTTTCTTCCCATCCTCTCCCACCTTCCTAGTTCTATCCCTGGGCAAATACTATCCTCTTGATCTCATATGCTTGATTGTTCTAATGAGTGCATACCCTCCTGATATTACTTACTGTTCACCTTATAGGCCTATCTATCGTTGGGCTGATAGCTGAGTCACGGGACTTAAGTTCAGTTCCTACCTTGAAGGGTGTCTAAGGGCCATAGTCTCAGGGGTTCCACCAGTCTTCATCAGACCATTAAGCCCGATAATTTTTATGATGTTGAGTTTTGTTCCACATGTCCCCCCATTCTGTCCAGGTTATATTATTGTGATCCCTTTCAGGGTGGTCAGCAATGGTAGCCGGGCACCATCTAGTTCTGGTCTCAGGGTTGTGGAGGCTGGGGTTCACATGGTCCATTAGTCCATTGGACACATTGTTTCCCTACATCTTTGATTCTATTCACTATTCTTTGCTTCAGATGGGGAGAGACCAATAGTTGCACCTTAGATCACTGCTCACAAACTACTCACCAAAGTAGGATGGAGAACAGTGTCTTTGTGGACTAGGTTATACCAATTGACCTTAGTGTACCCTGAGACTATGGTCCTGAGCCTCCATGCCCAGCAACTCATTTCCTTAAGGTGTTTGGTTATAACTAAGATGTTTTCATAGTTTTGTGCCCTGTATGCTCAACTATATTAATGAATGTATTTGAAGCACATACAAGTACAGAGATACAGATAGCCTTTGTCAAACCTACATATATTGGTGGGCAGAGTCCCATTTGCCTATAGTCCCATTTGCCAGGAGCTCTGCTAACCAGAAGGCTGGCGGTTCAAACCCACCAGCCACTCCTCGGGAGGAAGACTGGGCAATCTACTTCTGTAGTGATACTGCCTTGGAAACCCAAGAAGGGGTCACTATGAGTCGGGTCCGACTCGACGGCACATAACAACAACAACAACAGTCCCATTTGCTATAATCTTCACAGGAGCAGATTGCCAGGTCTCTTCTCCTGCGGAGCCACTGGGTGGGTTCAGACTGCGACCTTTCACTTAGCAGCCAAGAGCTTAACCATCGCGCCACCAGGGCTCCTACATCATAAACATTTATGAGCAAATGAATGGAAGGATGGGACAATAAATACTTATTGAGGGAAAAGAATTCTATTATCTCATAGATTCAGGTTCTTAAGTAACTTCTGCTAATATTCTGGGGTCACTTTTTTTAAAAAATCCCGCTTGGATAGCTTATTTTATTTACTATTAAAGAATACTGACTGTCTAATGTATGTGGGCACTTTCATCAACAGTTAGTTAAAGATTTTACCTACCAAGTATTTCAAATAATGCCTCCAATTCCTCCAAGAGGAAAACAAAAATCAGTTCTTGTTCCGTTTCTTGAAATGCCTAGAAAACATCTGTTACTGCACTTAACCTTTGCGGCGACTGAGCCTGGGGCCCCACCACCTCGGCCCTAATGACATCTGGGCCTGGCTAATTCTTTGTTGTGTGGGGGCTGCAATATAAGAGAGATTCCATATGTTTTAAACAAAACAATTTCAAATCATGTTCTTCTGACCTGATGCTTGAAATGAGACGCTTCAGTTATAATCTAAGGCAACTCTAAATCTCTAGGGCAGGGATCAAGGAAAATCTGGAGCAGCACCACCCCAGAATCCTGGCCCCAGTATGACAACCAAAATGTCTCCAGACACTGCCAAGTACCCCACGGGGGGCACAATCATCCCCGAATGAGAGCCACTGCTCTAACCTAATGTAAAAACTAAAACCAAACCCACTGCCTTGGAGTTGGATCCAATTCATAGTGACCCCTCCTTGGGCTCCCAAGGCGGTATCACTATGGAAGTAGATTGCCCAACCTTCCTTCTGAGGAGTGGCTGGTGGG
>NW_006922299.1:175666-179766 GCF_000298275.1 Orycteropus afer afer | reverse complement strand
GAGTGGCTGGTGGGTTTGAACCGCCAGCCTTCTGGTTAGCAGTCAACTGCCTCAGGCAGTATGCCACCAAAGGAGAATAGTCATTGTCTTGCATTTGATTCAAAGCTCTGGAAAGATGCTTCCAGAAAGGAGCATATGTTCTCCAGTTTCTCTTTACCTCATCGGTAAGGACTTTGGCAGTGAAGGCTCTATTTTGAAATTATTTGATTCAGAAATCATTAGTTTTGGCCAGTTTTCTCCTTGGACCAACTCTAAAGATGCAAATTCACAAACTCTAAGGATCTTTTTTTTTTTTTTTCTTCAAACTCATGGCTGTAGTCCCATTCTCCTTCCCACACCTGTTCAGCTTGCGATTTTATCCGTATCCACTCATAAATTGTTGTATTTACTGTTATTGCAGGATTGTGTATGTAATAGTACTTACCTCTGTTGCCTTTAGCTCGTTAAAAGAACGTAAGGAACCCTGTACTAGTCCATGATACCTATAGTGTTAGCACTGACTGATAGAAAAATCAAGTTCATTACAGTATTTAAAACATTATCTAAGTAATATTGGCACTAAAGTAAAGCAATAGCCCTTTTCACATCCCACCTGAAGACTCCACCCCCAGAAAGAAATTTACCATTGCTTCTGGAATTTACTTCCTGGTATTTAAAGACTAAGGAGCCCTGGTGGCACAGTGATTAAGTGCTTGGCTGCTAACTGAAAGGGCAGCAGTTGGAACCCACCAGCCACTCCGTGGGAGAAGGATATGAGTCTGCTTGTGTAAAGATTAAACCCATAAATGATTGTCGTTGAGTCAATTACAACTCATAGCTTTGGCAACCCTATAAGGCAGTTTTACTATGTCCTACAGGATAGCTGTGAGTTGGAATCAACTCGACAGCAATGGGTTTGGTTTTATTTAAAGATTAAAGTCCCTCTGGTAGCATAGTGCCTAAGGCATTTGACTGCTAACCAGAAGGCTGGCGGTTCAAACCCACCAGCCACTCCTTGGAAGGAAGATGGGGCAATCTACTTCCGCAGTGATACTGCCTCAGAAACCCAAGGAGGGGTCACTATGAGTCAGTTCCGACTCGACGGTACATAACAACAACAACAAAGTCAGTGGGTAGTGCAAACGGTTTGCTCTGGACTACTAACTGGAGGTCAGCGGTTCGAACCCACCTGGAGGCACTCTGGAAGAAAGGCCTGTAGATATGTTTCCATGGAGATTATAGCCATGACTCAGAGTCGACCCCAGCAACAGGCTTGCTTTGGTTTATCCCAAGACTATGCTCCTAATTCTGATTCTCAATTTATTTAAGATGTTATCTATTTTCTTCCCATGGATGCGTGAGGATTGAACATCATTTCAACATCCTCTCAATTCTGCTCCTGCATCTTCTCCATATAATTATGTTACAATTTTTATTTAAATCAATTGCCAGTGCTTAAATGATGATGATGTAAGTCAAGTTCACTACAGAGTCACTAATGTACCCTGCCATCCTCCTGCTGATGTGGTAAACATTCCTTTATGTTCATTTCGTGGTGTTTTGAGAGGGAGAAAAGATCATGCCACATTTAACAAGAAGTACCAAAATTATATTGGAAAACTTTTTAATAGGTTCCATTTTTAAAGTCTCAAAATTTTATTAAGAGAACGGAGAAGCCCTATTACATCCTGACCTCTTATATTTAGCATAAATGAAAATGATGCACTTTTTTTTTTCAAAAAAAAATTTAAGAGCCAATTATAAAATCTGTTTTTGAATTTCTCATAAAAATACTTTTTGTACCGTTATTAACACCAAGAAAGCAGGGCCGCCTAGAGAAGAAAAGCCGAGGATTAAAAAAGATAACCCTGTTGAAATGACAGATAAAGAAGATACTCAGAGAGAAATGTGGATGTAATAAAGCCCACAATACGAAATTTTAGGAATCAAAGTCAACCCGTTAATTACTAACAAAGACGCCAACGGCGCTGCTTTTGTCTTTCACGGTGAATGCATAATTAGCACTTAATATTAAGACTAGGGAATAAACCATCTATAATCTACTGAAAAAGACCATCTGCTTCTATAAATTTTGTTCTCATACACTTGCCGAAAGAAGAGAACATATTAACAAAATAATGGGCCCTGCGCTGTTAATTGGTTGGCTGTTTGCAGTTGTGCTGTTGCTATTAGAATACGCCATTCCTTCTGCTAAATTAATAAGCAGCCAAGATTATGTAATAGTTGCTTTCAGCAGCTAATTATTTTCCCAGAATTCCTTCTCCCCTCTCTCCCCCACCTTTTTGGGGCTAAGAACCCCACCGACTGTCAATGTGTGATCAGCAAGTCTCCAGTCCTCATTTCCCGAGCCCCAGACCAACATTAGGAGCATAACCAATGAGTTTAAACCTGGAGCTGGCTATCTCTGGGAGCCTGGGGATAGAGGCGTTTTGTACAGAAAAAGAGAAAGCAGCATTTGGAATTAAGAGGGTGGGTTTCATTGCAAAGCATCAAAGCTAGCTTTGAACAAATGGCATATGTTTTGTGTGGTAAGGGAGAAAGTGGCCATTGGAATGTACCTTTGGGGCCTGACTGGGCAGGACACTGGGAGAAAATTTGCATGGGAGCCTAAAGAACTAGAAAGAGCCAGCTCTGTGCTTTTCACCCAGCGACTGCTTTTGTATTCCAGTATTCATTAATCATACAGGTTAGAATATTTTCCAAGCAGCAATACTAGTGCTTCGGAAGGGGATGTAGATCAATTTTTATTTTGCTAAAAAAGGGTATTAAAAAAGGCCCCAAGCCCCTATTACAGACTAGCTGAATTTTATAAAGACGCGTAACACACAAAAAAAGGGAAGAACACAATCCCTAATAAGGAATTCCTTTAAATTGATTACATTTTGCTTCATGAAAAATGTAGCATTTCTTACTGGGAGCCATTACAAAATCTTGGAGACTGTACCGGAACCTCTGCAGAAAGGGCATGGCCCAACAAGAACAATTTTCTAGCTGCCTTTGTAAGGACTTAGGAGACTGGGGTAATGACTAGCATTTGACATGGGAAACCCGTGGCTGCTCAAGCAAGGTCACTTAACCCCATGGGACTCCCCTTTCCTCATCTTTAAAAGATGAGTTGGACTAGATGATTCATCAGTTCTTTCATTTCCCCCCCCCCCAAAAAAAAAAAAAAATCCATTACGTGCCAGGCACTGGGCTCTGCATTCTGGTTCTTAATACATCATTTCAGAGTCCTTATCGGCCAACTCACATATTTTTTAGTTGTTATATGCCAGGCAGTGGAAGAGGTTGGGGATGCAAAATGGAATACAATTCTAGATGGTGTACTAAATGGAGGCCAATGGGCACTCGGGTGAAAGAGGGATTCGTTCTTTACAGGGTTTTGTGGTCAGGTTTCAAGGGACATACAGGTGACACAGGAGAGAAAGGGCAGGTCGGGCAGAGCATATCTTCCGCAAAGCTAAACTGGACCCAGGCGGGTAGGGGGCGGCCCCACGTGGAGGAAGTAGGACTTAATCTCGGAGATGAGAGGCTGTCCAGGTTTTTTCAGCAGTGAACCGACAGTACCTATTCGGCCCGCAGCACTGAGGGTGGTCTAGGCAAAGCCAAGAAAGAAACTGTGGCAAAGCCTGGGGCGAAAGGTGTCTAGACTAGTGCTGTAGCTGCGCGATGGGAAGGAAGGGCCGCGTTGCAAAGAGTTAATGAGGCGGAATACTTGCAAAAGGCCCTTGGGCCACTTGCACAAGCTCTACGAAAGAGCTCAGTTGATTGCCCAGGAATTGCAGACCCCCTCCTCCATCAGTCGGGCCATCACACGTCCCCTGTCTCAGCCTCTTAGGGCACGGATAGTCATCTGAGCTCGAACGTGGCTCTTCCAGGCCGGGAACCTCAATGCCCAGAACGGCAGTCTCTTCAAAGGATGCCACGGAACCCCGTCCGCCCGCCACCGAAAGCCCGGGAAGCAGCCCGCGCGCACCCCGGGGGCAGGGGCGCCAGTGGGCTGACGCGCCGGTCCCGCCAGAAGCCGCTTCCGGGTCCCGTGGCTGGCCTTCCGGCCCGCGCCACCCCGGTCCGCGGACACCTGGCCAATCGGCTTCCTC
>NW_006922299.1:169117-175164 GCF_000298275.1 Orycteropus afer afer | reverse complement strand
CGTCCCGGCCGCCCGCCGGCCCCGCGGCACCTGTGGTTCAGGAAACGGCTCAAGTTTTGCCGGGCGTTTTGGGGAGGGGCCGCGGCCAGGGGCGGCGACGGCCGCGGACCCCTGGCGCCCTCTGCGCGGCAGCGGATGCCATTGTTTGCTTGGCTCCTCGCGGTCACCTCGCCTCGGTGCGGCTAGTTCATGGAGGGTGGCCCGGAGAGGGGCCGTCGGCGACGCCCCGACCCGAGGAACGCTGGCCCCGAGCCCGCTCCGCGGCGGAGCCCATTGTTTTTAATACCAACCTCGAGGAATTGTGGTGCCCGGTGATTTGCGGCGGAATCAAAGCATTGGTTTTTAACAACAGGAAAGAAATACTTGTGTCTTGGGATCGGGCATCGTCCCGTGTTAGCAGACCATTTCTTTGCGGGAGAGTGAATTATTTATTTGTCCTGTAAAGTGGCAGGGCAGATGCGGGACTGCTGCAGACACCCTTGAACACACACCGTGTTCGCGAGCGAACTCCCCCCCCCTTTCCTGGACACCAAACTCTCGGAATCCACCGCCCATCCTTTTCCAAGTTCGGGTAACGGGTTTGCGTGCCGTGTGGTCCAGCCGATGCGTCGTCCCTTGCCGTCCCCTTCGATGTCGCTGTAGGCACGGTTTGTTTGGTGTGGGCACTTTGGCAGCTCAGAATAATGTTCGTGCGTTTGGCGCCGGTGAAGATCTTAAATGAGAGAAAATTGGTTTGCGGCTTTAAGTAGATTTTAACTTTAATAAAGTTAAATTGCCTCGTCATTAATTTCCAGGTATCTTGTTGATGCCCTTTTGGAATATGACCAACAAATGACACTGATTTGGTGTAGCGACTTTGGAAATGTAAGGCCCATTTTATTCTGAATCGCTTGTGTCAATTCCGCCTTGCCATGCTCATCTCATATTCAAGATGGTGTGGTGAATATTAAAAACTAGGTGTGAATTGTACTTGCAGTAACTCTATTAAAGAACTTCACAGGAGTTAAAAGAAAAACAAAAACCTCTCCGAATTCAACCTTTAAATTGCCTTTGTTCAAACAATATTTATGTTTGCAGTTGAGATGACCAGTTGAATTACAAGAAGGGTTCCTTAAAAATTAAACATATAGACGAATCGACATCTGTTGACTTACACTGTCCACGTTAACAATACACAAAATAGTTTTAAGCATCAAATACACTAGAATTCAGCATCCACTCATTCCATAGGTGCTCTTTTTGACGGTTTTTAAGTGGAGTATTTTGTGTAAGGTCTCTGAATATGTATAACTCTTCTTTTGGCATTTTGAAGGTTTATATTTCTCTTTCATCATATTACATTGACTTTGTTCTTCATCCTGTGCAGGTATGTGGGAGTTTTTTAAAAATGAGGTGAGAACAGATCTTTAAAAGTCAGGCTTTTATTAAGAAAAACGTCTATGTATATGAGATCCTTTTCTTGGTTAATATTTTAGATTTTTTAATTTTGCTAAAAATATGCTAGCATAAACTGAGGAGAATGTTGGAAGTGGTGACAGCCTTGTCTCCCAGGAATTCGGGCACAGGGTGAAAAATTGTAGGTCTTCTCGTTCTTTGAAACGTTCCTGAAGCAGATGGTGTCGACACTTCTGTGATGGGTAGAGAGAGTGGATAGGCATGGAGCCCAAGTCGAAAGGAGGGTTTTAAATGACAAGAGTTGTCTTTTTCTTCAAAAATTTCCCTGCAACTGAACTGTTTTTCTTCTTTTCCATGTACTCCTTTCCAAACTAAAACTAAAGTGGCACAGGGTGGGGTGGGGAGGTTTGCATATACTAGGAAGAGCTGTCTACAAGAAACTCCAGCGATTTCAGTTGGCATAGAAATGTTGATGGCTAGTAATCACTGTCAGTGAAACAGCCCTCCACCCCCAGCTTCGCTGGAAAACCTGCAATTTTAACTCTGTTGAGTCCAAGTATTACGTGTAATCTTGGTTTTATTTCTCTTAACAGATGCAGTTTATGTTGCTTTTTAGTCGTCAGGGAAAGCTGCGACTGCAGAAATGGTATGTCCCACTGTCAGACAAAGAGAAGAAAAAGATCACAAGGGAACTTGTCCAAACCGTGTTAGCACGTAAGCCTAAAATGTGCAGCTTTCTTGAGTGGCGAGATCTGAAGATTGTTTACAAAAGGTACGGTTTTTATCCATCAGTAAGTTGAAATAACAATCAAGTGTTGGGTCATTTACAGTGTGGAAATTGCTGACTTTCTAAAGATGACATTGATAAATCGTGAGTAATAAAGGTTTAGATGAAATCAGTTTAAGGTGAAACTTTGTGTTTGATGAATTATTCAGGCTAAAATGGTAACAGCAGGGGAATAGGTTATAAAGTTGTAAATAGAGGCATAAATGATTATGCTTAGGTACATAGGGTCAGTATCTTATTTATGCTATATTAAATGTTTATTAGACTGAAAAAAACTCACTGCTGTGAGTCGGATCTGACTCATAGCGACCTCTCCTTGGGTGTCCGAGGCGGTATCTCTACAGATTGCCCAACCTTCCTTCTGAGGAGTCGCGGGTGGGTTTGAACCGCCAGCCTTCTGGTTAGCAGTCAGATACCTTAGGCACTAGGCCACCAGAGCTCTTAAATATTTATTAGTAGAAAGTAGTATATTCTTTATTAATATCAGAACCTCTTTTTAAGCCTTTAAAGTAAATCTCTTAAGATTGTTCTGAGCAGGTGGAAAATAATTTCTTCCTTTACAGAACATTTGGGGCGGGTGTTATGAATTAACATTAACTTTCTTCCCCATTTCTGTTCCCCTATGACTTACTGAGTTTCCAGATACACATTTCCTCACATGAAGGTTGTGTCTGGTGTGGGAGGAGTGCAGAGAAGGAACAATAGGGGATTAGGTGAGGGCTGCAGAGAAGGCTTGTTAGTCCCCTCCTTTTGGTGGGGTTTTGGTGGGGGGGCTGGCAGAAGAAATGGAGATTGTTGGACGGTTTTTGAAACTTTATCAACTGCTCTTCTAACAGAATTTAATCCTCTTTGGACGATTCTGTATCCAGCAGTTGATTGAGTACTTGTTGAAAGAGGGTATAGAAAGATCATAGAATATTAGAGCTGGGTGATAAAGTAGCCTAGTCAGGAGATTTTTTTTTTTTTTTTGGCTCCCCCACCTCCCCGTGTTGGAACCTTAATAAATAAAACAAGAGGAAGTGGAGCTGCTCTTGTGAAATCCGTTGCCGGGATCTTGTACCCCTCTCACTTGACCTCTACAGGAGCCAGTTCCGGAGTTTGAAAACCACTGCTCTTGAGCAAACCTCCATTTTAAGAAGATGAGAATTTGGAAGAATTCTCCTAAACAAACGTTCAAGGTCATAAGCTAGTTAGTGACTGACATGGGGCAAAGGTTTGAAATAAGAATGAAAGAGGATTATATTTGCCTTTCTTAAAAGCTCATTGTGGTAACTGGGTGAGGGGCGGTGAGGGGCGGCGACAGCTGAGGAGATCATCGTGGTGAAGTCTTCAGCTGCAGTGGCTACAGGCTCAGGTGTGATGAGACGTGGGCGCTACTAGAACTGGGGCAGGCAAGGCGGTAGTGGGGTGGTGCCCACATTTCTGGTATTGCTGACTTGGGAAGATGGTGAACTAGAGAACTCAGCTTATTTTTGGACAAATTGACATCGGGATGTGTGTGTGATTCCACTGGAGACGCCCTTGTTTGATGGGGTGGATACAGACATGGAAGAAGTCTGGGGGAAGCTTTGGCATGAAGTGTTAGATCACCAACGTGTAAGTGGCAGGTGAAAGAAAAGGACCTGGAAGGTTGACTGACAACAAGCCAAAGTAAGTGTGTGGCCTATCAAGGGAAGGGAGGGAGTTTCGTGAATGGGCACACGAGTGCCAAATGTCCCCGAAAGTTCAGTTAAAACAACGAAAGAATCGTTAGGTTGTACAGTGATCATTTCACAAGAGGCCCTTTGCCAGAACGTTTTCAGTGGACTAGAGACAGAACTCGCGATGGAATGGTATGAAGAGGGAAGAGGCGGAGGAATTTAAACAGCAAGTGTAGTCTCTTTTGGGGAGCTTTGTTGTGAAGGAAAGGTGCGGCGGTGGTTGCCACCCCCACCCCTCGTAGGCAAGGGAGTGGGGGACAGGGTGAAAAAGTGTGAGGGACCTCAGCTTATTTATAGATAGGGGAAGGAGTCCCCCGTGTGGAGGAGGAAAATACCAGCAACGGAGTCAGTCCCATGAATCATGAATCCTGCGGCTGAAGGAAATGAGCTTTTAAGCTGCCAAACAGAAAGCGATAGTTGGTGTTTCTTGTCACTCAGCCTGTCCCGATTTGGGGCGACTTTTTTTAAAAAAAATCTGTAAAAGGTAATTGAACCTGCCTGATGCTTGCATCCAGGTCCCGGAAATGAAAGGTGGGTTTTTGTTTTTGTTTTTATTTTTAAGTAACAGCTTTATTAAGATATAATTCACATACAGAAGGGACAATTTCTAATCAGTTTGTCTATATCTCTCCCTCCTTTTGTACTGAAAATCTCCATCTGTTCTACTTAAGGGCGTACTTTTTGTTGTTGATGTAAACAGATGATTTGTTTTCTCTAGCCCAGCTGGAGGAGAAGACCTTTTAAGCCAGAGAAGTACCAGCTGACCTCCGAGTTCATTTCACCGAGTGACCTTTGTGTGCTGTTGTCGCCTGCATATTCTTTATCCTCAGTATTTCTCAGACACATGCCCCTTTGGGGGAGGAGCATGGAGTGTAGTTGAAGACACAGACTGAAAATCTGGGGACTTGAGTTCTAGTCCCTGTTTGTGCCATTGGCTGGTTTGGTAACTTTGAACAAATCATCTCTCAAATCAGTGCTCTAGACAATCCCTTAAAGACAGATCCTGGTTTGCTTTTATGATTCTTATTTTGTGCCTTGTTTTATGGAAGAGGCACTGGATAAAGTCATTTAAAATTTATTTAAAAACACATATACCTCCAAATGACCAGCTTCAGAATTTGTCCAGGATGACTGTATTGATTTTCTTTACTAACAAAAGAATTTGTAATGACATACCAGTGGGTATTGAGAACAGTTTAACTACATTCACCAACAGTCAGCTGATATTTATCTGACTGCAGAGAAGTCATGTGTTTTGAATATAAGAATAGGCACTTTCAGATGTTCTGAGTGCCAGTGATTAGAGTACGCTTAATCCCCTGGCTAAAAATACCCAAATATACCTCTATTCTTCCTAGTCCATTATTAATTTTATTTCAGATTTAGTTTTGCAAATATGCACTAAGAACAAAATGAGCTCCTTATTGAAATTTTAAAAACCAGTTGGTTCTAAAAATAGGGAGTACACTTGAGGTTCTTTTGATCAAATCTTTCACTAAATGAGAATGACAATTTTTATTTCTCTCTTCAAAGCTCTTAAAATACTGCTGTGAGTATGCTTTAATGTTGTGCCAGGTGCAGGATTACTTCAGTACAGTTCTGGGCTATAGTATTGACTAAAACACTCGAGCTGTGGCGTCAAACCTCTGTTCCACCGCTTACTCTGGGCAGGTCACTTGAGCTTCCAGTCTTCTGGAAATGAAAATGATAATGCTGGCTCGCTCCCTCCCTCCCGTTCTCTGTCTCTCTCTCTCTCTCTCAGGACACAATGCCATCGAGTCAGTTCTGAATCAGTGGCCCTATAAAGCAGAGTAGAACTGCCCCATAGGGTTTCCAAGGCTATAAATCTTTACAGAAGGAAATGGTCTCATCTTTCTTCCATGGAGCAGCTGGCAAGTTCAAACTGCTGACCTTTTGGTTCAAAGTTGAGTGCTTTTAACCACGGCGCCACCTGAGCTCCTTCTCGGAGGACTAAAATGCTAAAACTGTAAAGTTCCTTAGCTAACATTTAGTGCCTCGCTCAGTGAATGTCACCTGTTGTCAGGTTTCTTCTTTCCCTGAGCTTTCTGGAAGGGGAGGTGCATTCTTATAATCCTGATCAGTGGATGTTCACCTACGATGAAGAATGCCTTAAGTTGATGGCTCTTTTTCAATTCTAAGTGAAA
>NW_006922299.1:163571-164762 GCF_000298275.1 Orycteropus afer afer | reverse complement strand
CCATCTCATGCCGGTCTTTTACCAATTAATGCCTGAAGGCAACCCACTCTGCCAGGAAGCCACCTACCCAGTGACACCCGGCTCTCTCCTCCGTGGGCTGGTAAGCCTGTTGCTGTTTATTGCTGGGCTCTGGGCTCTGCTACTGCCGTTTCTCATGCTGGTCTTTCAGCTCTGCTCCTGCTGTGTCTCATGCTGGTCTCTTGGCTCCACTCCTGCCATCTGTCATGCCGTATGCTGGGGTCTCTCTGCCAGGGTCTTGGGTCAAGGACGCACTCCACTCCTATTTCCACATTTTAGGTATCTGTCAGGGCAGCACCCCACTCTCTCAGCACCATATTCTGTTCTGGTTACCTAGTGCTGCTCTGACAAGAATATATCACAAATGGGATGGCCTTAACAAGCAGGAGTTTATTCTCTTACGGTTTGGACACTAGAAGTCTGAGTTCAAAGTGCCAGGCTTTAGGGACTGGGTGAAAGCCCCTCAACGTTGGGGTCCAGCTCTGCCTCCTGCTTCTGGCCCACTGGAACTAGAGGGTTTTCTTCACTCAGACAGCTGCTGGCTGCTGAGGCTGCCAAGTGCAACGTTGACAAGTAAAAAGGCACAGTCCTGATGTTAGCAAACCACACGGCAGGCCATTAATTTAAATCCACTGTAAGTCTCAAGGTCAGCAGAACATGGCAGGCTGCTGAACAATGACACAACTACACGCAGGGTCCAAACGTGCCATAGGCTACAGACCATTCCCAAAGCTTCTGCTTATATATGGGAAGCAGACCACATACCCAAAAGCAGCTACTCAGCTGCTCACAGTAGATTCCACCATGGAGTTGATTACAGTCTCATCATGGGGCATACTACATTCAGCTGCCCAGCCACTCAACCAGGCCTAGCCAGACTGACACACCGACTGAGCTACCACAAGCATTTATTACTTTTATAGTCTAGGAGAAAACCTGTACTGCTGTAAAATAAGAAATAAACTGTATGAGCATAGGGAATTTGACAGTAGCATATGAAATATGTTTAGAAAACATGATTATAGGGTACAATTATTTTCTACAATTGTATTTTATCACAGATATGCTAGTCTGTATTTTTGCTGTGCTATTGAGGATCAGGACAATGAACTAATTACCCTGGAAATAATTCACCGTTACGTGGAACTACTTGACAAGTACTTTGGCAGTGTG
>NW_006922299.1:162356-163471 GCF_000298275.1 Orycteropus afer afer | reverse complement strand
CTAGTTAGTGCTAGAGGAGCTCTGGTAGCGTAGTGCCTAAGGCACTTGACTACTAACCAGAAGGCTGGCAGTTCAAAGTCGGGCAATCTACTTCTGTAGTGATAATTGCCTTGGAAACCCAAGGAGAGGTCACTGTGAGTCAGGTCTGACTCCACAGCACATAACAACAACAGTTAGTGCGAGACACGTGGGCCTTGATCATCAAAGCCCTTTGCTGTTTAAATGCTTCTTATTTATAAGGAAAGTGAAGGAGAAGCAAGGGTAGTATTCATAATAGGTTTTATATTTAACAGTAGAATTGAAGAAATAAGAGGGATTTTACCCCAAATGCAATATTAATAAACTCTGTAATGAATTTCACACTGTTCCTATCAGCTAGTCATACCTTGCTTAGTCCCACCAACCATTTTTTTCAGTCCCTTTACCTCTTTAAAGGGTTCTGGTGGTGTAGTTAAAGCATTCACCAGCTAACTAAAAGGTCAGTGGTTTGAACGCACCAGCTGCATCGCAGAAAAACGATGAGACAGTCTGCTTCTTCAAAGACTTAAAGTCTTGGAAACCCTATGGGGCAGTTCTGCTCTGTCCCACAGGGCCGCTATGTGGGGAATGGATTTGATGGCAGTGGGTTTGGTTTGGGAAAACGGTTTGAATAGCCCATTACCTTTTAAACAAATGAAAACATAGTACAGTAATGGGAAAGAGGGGGTGCAGTTTGCTTGGGGTGGAGCTGGTGCCCTGTTATACCTTCCAGGATTGATTTCCCTTCACTATAGTAAATATTTGAGTCCCTGCTCTGTATAAGATGGCAGAGACCCACCATTAAAATAACTGAATAAATGTGGAAGTCAAGAAGAACAGACATCCAAAAAGGCATGTGGATGACGAGAAGTCCGAGAGGTAGAGTGGAAAAGGGAATTAAGATGGGAAGCTCTGGTTTTTTTGTCCTACTGCTATCACTTGAAGGCTCTGTATTCCTCAGCATTGTGTTTTGTTTTGTTTTCATTTATAATCAAGAACGACAGTATCTGCTGATGAAATAAATAAGATGAAATGTTTTTGATAGCATTGAAATGAATGGTGTTACATAAATATTAAAAAGAGCCCTGGTAGCGCAG
>NW_006922299.1:136117-158141 GCF_000298275.1 Orycteropus afer afer | reverse complement strand
GTGTGTGAACTTGACATCATCTTTAATTTTGAGAAGGCATATTTTATTTTGGATGAGTTTCTTTTGGGAGGGGAAGTTCAGGAAACATCCAAGAAAAATGTCCTCAAAGCAATTGAGCAGGCAGATCTGCTGCAGGAGGTAAGCCACTGGACATGCCCTCCGCTTCGCACCAGCATGTTTTGTTCGTGCTAGGGAAGTGTCAGTCATTTCGTAGAGTTTCACAGGTGACCCCGAAGCATGCTTGGCATGTAGTGTCCACGTGCAGTTCATTTATTATGTGATCAGTCACATCAACTCTGTTATCTGTGGGTGGGTGGTTCACTTTGGAGACGTTCTGTCAATCTGGCCTCTTCTTACTGATGGCTTGCTTTTTGGAGCCCAAAACACTGCAGTCTGACACCTTTAGTGGAGCAGACTAAGAAGCGAAAAGATTCATCAGAGGTAGCACTAATCCTGTATTTTCAATGACTTACGATGACCTCCTTTTTCATTAGTGTGAATAATCAAGAGTTGACTGTGAGATTATGGCATTTTCATTCCAGGTTGGTTTACATAGTCACCTCATGTCCACTAAGTATACATGTAGCCAAGCACATAATTGTGCTTTGTAATTACACTCTTAGTACCCTTCAGATGGGTGTCCACTTCACTAAAAGGAGAACTATCTGTAACTCTCTTTGCTCTCCTTAAATAACAAACCATATTCCGTCCCCTTGTGCATTCTTACCTAGATATCACACATCCCCCCCTTCTCTTTGTATTATCACAGTCATCCTGCCTTAATTGTATATTGGATGCCTAGGTACCTTAGATTTCTGAAGTTGTAAATTTCTTAACTAACACGCCTTTTTCAAAAAACTTTGTGATACCTGAAACTGATATCTTCATGCAGGCGCTGTACTTTAGTGATAATTGTAGTTTCTATCACGTAGAAAGTTCATAGCATAAGAAGGGGTTCGTAAATACAACCAGTGCATTGTGTTTTCGTTAAGGTAAGTGTTACATATGTGTGTGTGTGTAAATAATACATATACATATTTACATACATACATGTGTGTGTATAAAAAGTCTTGGATATTTCTGGCCTACCAGTTCATTTTGCATAAACGTTGAAAGTATGATTTTGTATTTCCAGTTTATTTTCACTCCTTATTAACTCCATGTTTGTTTGTCAGTTTGTTCTTCTATATCATTAAGGGAGACTTTAAAACCTTTTTTTAAAAAAAACATTTCTGTTATAAAGGAAATGTCATATTAAGGGAATGGAATAAGAACGAGAATCTCTTTTTCACCATTATAACTTCTTTGCTCTTGGCCTCTGTGGGTGGGCAGACTGTTCTCAGATCAGTGTGGGAATTGCTGGAAGTTGAAAGAATACCATCCATCACGTACGCACATCTGATATGAGTGCCTTGTCTTGTACTTATGATCTTGTAGTTATCCAGAGAGTGGTTAGTTAAGATGCCTACAGAAGTGGCGAGTGTTCTTCACAGCTCTGACACCTTTCGCTGTTCAGTAGTGAAGGAAGCAGGGACTTTTCCTTATGTGTATAATTTGCTACAGTTGTTTGTTCCTTGACTGCAAACATATCATTTCTGAGACTTGACTTTTCTTACTGCCAGGTTTGCTGGCTACAAGCTTAGTCTGCGGTTGTAAAATTGGTTTTAAAGAAAATACCTCCTTGCTTACTTTGCTATTCACTTATTGGAAAATAAAATTCCCAATTCCTGACCCTAGTTTTGACTTAATTTCTGAAAATTAAGTCAAAACTAGGGTCAGGAATTGGGAATTTTTCCTATTTGTTGTGATCACTTTTAATTCCAGTGTGAGCCCTGGTGGTGTAGTGCTTAAGCGCTCAGCTTCTAACCAAAAGGACACCTCCACTGGAGAAAGATGTGGTGGTCTGCTCCCGTAAAGGTTACAGCCTTGGAAACCCTGTGGGCAGTTCTACTCTGTCCTGTAGGGTCACTATGAGTTGGAATAAACTCGACAGCAAAGGGTTTTGTTTCTTCCATTTTGTTAGACTATATTCTGTTGTATCAGAACCTGATATTTCCTCAACTTCTTCCTCATTTCAACAGCATTTGCTTTAAAACATTTCTAAAGTTACTTTATGTTTTTATTGTGATTGGAGTGAAAGTTTACAGAGCCAACTGGTTTTCCATTCCACACTTCGTGCACTTTTGTTTTATGACACTGGTTGCAGTACCGACGGTGTAGCAGCACTCTTCCCACTTCCTCCCTGTGTTTACTGTTTCCATTCCTTCCTGTCCCTTCCTGCCTTCTGAGCTTTACCCTGGGCAAATGCTGCCCTGTTGATCTCATGTGGTTGATGGTTCTAGGGAGTGTGTACCTCCCTGGGGTTACTGTTCACCCTATAGCTCTGCCTGTTGTTTAGGTGAAAGTTAAGCTATGGGAGTGAGTTCAGTTCCTGGCTTGAAAGGTATCTAAGGGTCTAAAGTTAGTTTTTTAAAGTGTACTTTAAAAGTCTGACTTTCAATTTCTTTTTTTCCTGTAAAGTAATGTTTAAGGCACCGATATCTCCTTGTGCCTAGAAATTTTTTTTTAATACTGCTAGGAAATTACTATAGATTTTATCATGTAACAGAGTAAAGTTTACCTTATAGTATGTATTAGGTAATGTACTAACCCACAGCTATCGAGTTAATTCCGACTCATAGCGACTTTGTAGGACAGAGTTGAACTGCCCCATAGGGTTTCCAAGGCTGTCAGTCTTTACAGAGGAAGACTGCCTCATCTTTCTCCTGTGGAGCAGCTGGTAGATTCGAACTGCCTACCTTTCGGTCAGCATCCAAATGCTTTAAGCACAGTACCACCAGAGCTCCTGAATAATAGAAAGTTATAAGTCCATATTTATTTGTGTGTGTATGTGTGTGTATTCATGTCGCTGTTGAAGTATTTTCAAAATTGGTAAGTATTGTTTTTGTTACTTTTAAATTTTTTTGTTGTTCTTGACAGTATACACAGCAGAACATAACCAATTAAACAATTTCTGCATCCACAATTCAGTGACGTTGATGACATCTTGAAGTCACACAGCCATTCTCACCCTCCTTTTCTGAGTTGTTCCTCCCCATTGGCGTAAACTCACTGGCCCCTAAGGTTCCTATATGGTCTTTCAGGTTGTCAGTTTGATCCCATAGAGAGAGAGAGATCTTAAAAGAGCACGACGCTCAAGGCAGACATGCTTGACTAGTTGTGCTAAACCATTGTTTGGTTTCAAGAAGACTTCAGGGGATAGTTTTGGTTTAAGGTTTAAAGATTATCTCGGCAATAGTTTCAGGGGTTTGTCCAGCTCCCATGGACTCCACACTTTGTGGAGTTTCAAATGCTGCTCTGCATTCTCCTGTAGAGTCTTGGATCAGAATGTTCCATAACGATGTGTCGTCTTCCTTTTTGAAGTAGTGTCTTGAGGTCTTTAATCAGGGAAAGCAGGAAGGGGGTAGAGAGGCATGGCATGACTGTGTTCCCCTGTAACAGTCTTCTAACCCTCCTCACCATTGTTTGTCACAGTGACTACTGTTACCTGCAGTTTCTTGTCTTTAGAAAAGCACTTTGGCCCTATTCATCTGTGGCTATCTTTACAGTGGTTTGTACAGAAACCAAAGTGGAGCTTCTATGAGTACATTTTAAGGCGTTTTACGTGTGGTCTGCGTGAACCATTTTTCTTAATTTAGCCATTCAGGTCTTGAGGCAGAGGTGGTTTTGTCCATTCTGCGTGAAGAGTGAGCTTGAGTACATTGCAGGTTAAGGCCTTCAGGAAGCCAAGCTGCAGCCTGCATGGGGCCCGGAAAGCTTTAGATTTCTTTGTTCTCGTCATTAGCATATGTGAGAAGAAATCCAGGGATGGTGAGAGAGCTAACAGGCATTCCTTCCTTGTTTATACACGACACATGTTTACATCTCTCTTTTTTTTTTTTTTTTTTGGCAACCACGAAGGGATCCGAACATGTTTACATCTCTTGGAGAGTATTTGAATATCATGTTCAAAAAAATAAAAGGGAATAAGTTGCCAAAAAATACTCCACATACTATTTTTTTTTTAAAAAAACTTCTGTTACTGATCCTAAACAGCACAAAATAACTGACAATTAGTCACTGTTCATTGAGCACCTGTATGTGAGGTTCTTTGGGCTTCCAGCGCCATACTAATCCTCAGGACACCCTCGAAAGGATTCCAGGTGGCCTTTTAAGAAGTGAAGACAAGGAGGCTAGGTAGGGTTCCTGTGACTGGTCTGAGGCCACTTAATGAGAACTGGCAAAACCAGGATTCCAAGCCCAGGTCCCCTAGACTGCAAGCTGTGCGCAATCGTACCACCTTGCTCTTCCCCCATTCCTCTCTCGTTTTCCTAAGTGTATTTTCAATGTTCTGTTTTGATACCAACTTCATTGTTTCTCAGTAATTCGTCATTCTCCCAGACTTGCCTGTATTGAGCAGAACAGATTTCCTAAGACTGATACCGCCTTTGACTTTTGATTTAGGCTGGGAATTTTCCTTGTCCAAATTATTAGCAGTCAGATTTTTTTTCTTAGATATACAGATATAAAAAATACTTTAAAAATAATTTCTCGGTGGCATCAAAATGCCTGCTCTATAGCAGCTTATTTTATTATTTTGGTCTTATCATAGTTTGGGATATAGTATTCATTTAGCCTTTGTCATAAAATGATTTTGCTTACAAAATCATTTGTCATTTTATACAGCTGTGAAGATATTTATCTACGTGCAGCCCTAAATTTATAGTATTGATTTTAATCTAGCTTTTCATGTATCAGGTTTTTCTGTTTATTGTCAGTCTTTCACTTGAATTGATGTAAAACAGTGAATTTGCAGTGAAAATATCTGTTGGCTTATAAAGGTATATGCAATTACAAAATGATTTTGATTTCACTTTTTGTTTTTAATTTGTGAAACAGACATTTGTATCCTTAAGACATTGCTTTTCTTCAGAAAATTAAAATTTTTCCCTTTTGCCTAATTTGCATAAACATCAGGTAGTTTGTTTAGGTATCGCTTCACTTTATAGATCAGGATAGGCGGTCAGTGGATAAAGTAGATTTTCTGTTAGCAAATTATAATCAATAATGAGAAGTTTATGTGAATGTATATTTAAATAATAAATCCTAAATATCAGAAGGTATTGTGATTAAATCATAAAGATAGCTTTTTTAACTTTACTCAATAACTTCATAAACAGGGATGAGTTTGACCTTTCCAGACTGAACTGGTATGCTGTTGTATGAATGTATAATCAGATTTAGGGGTTAAAACCCAGAAATTGGTCCATGTCTAATTTTTAATGTTTAACTATTAGAATTTAAAACATGTTTCTTTAACATGCCACTGAGACTAAGCTTCATTGTTAAACTATTAAAGTGCAACATTCTAAAACCCAAACCCATTGCCATCAAGTCGATTTCAGCTCATAGAAACCCTATAGGATGCAGTAGAACTGCCCCAGAGCTTTCCAAGGCTGCGATCTTTACGGAAGCAGACTGCCATGTCTTTCTGCCACAGAGCAGCTGGTGGGTTCGTACTGCCAACCTTTCCTTTAGCAGCCGAGCACTTAACCACTGTACCACCAGGGCTCCTTGCAACATACTAAGAATGCTAAATTGTTATTCTTTGCAGTACTTGGAATATTTTTCCCCACCACCAAGGAAATACCTTACCTTGACTAGATGATTTTTGGGGGCATGGGGTGATGTAGTTGGGTTACTTTATAAATGGAAACATATATAATGACAGGACATCTAGTGTGCATTTTCTTTTTAAAGTCGAGCACTGACCAGTTTTTCTCTGCTCCTTAATTTTATAGAGCCAGAATGAAGAATGGGGAGGTTTGTCTGAGGATATCTTATGATAATGAGCAGTCTAAGACATTAGTCCCTTTGACCCCCCAGCTTATTTATTGGTAACTACTAAATTTACCGTTTTTGTGGCATGGATAAAGTGGGGTGTTATGCCAAGACTGTTGCACGTGAAATGATTTCCAGTCCTTGCTTGGCCCGTGAAGATCCGATACTGACATACTGGGCGGTGGGCAGGCTCTAACCCTCAGCGGCAGATGCATGATGGTGATGCTCAGCGCTTTGAGACGTGTTAACCCTTCTTTTTATACTAACAGCATCACGTTGAGATCAGGGAGGTGGTTTTTCCATTGAGCTCTATTGGCTGTGGGTCCTGTTTCTCACGAAGGTGATTTGTGCAGTAGAAATCAGTGAGGTACCAAAAGCAAGCATTAAACCCATGGATTTGCTTCTCCTTTGAGATGATCCACTTGATGAATATATTGACTGTATTTGCGGTTGTTAATCTGCCCTGTCTAGAAAGTGGCACTCTGCAGAGAATTAGTGCTGCCAAAATGGATTTGCTTTAGTGCTGGGGGCTGCATGATACATCTTAGAACTCTGCAACGTCTTTGCGGAAGTGGTAATAAATCTGTGCGACTGCCACAAAAATGGAAAGGTAAGAATCTTAGGAGAACAAAGTGATCTCTTTAAAAGTATGAAGCTTTTGAAACAGAATATTACTTTGAATAAGTAAGTCCTTGAAGTGTTTAATATGGATCCTTCTTTTTAAGTCAAACCTTGCTAATTAAGAATATTTGAGTATGCTAGACAAATCCTAGAAAATCTTAAATTGGTTTAAAACATGTGGATGTGTTCAAATAAGTACAATAATATCACTTAACAGTAAAAAGCATTTTTTTGGTAAATCCTTTTAGGACTGTCTTCTTAGGGCAAACTCCTGTAATTCCTTTTTAGATACTACTGTTTATGTTAAAACCTTTAAGCCTAAGCCTTTTTCTTTTAAATTGGGTTAAAAGTTAACAAGGCAGTACTCTATTTCTTTTTCTTTTCCTTTTTTTTTTAATGCCCAAACCAAAACCAAATCCACTGCCATCCAGTCGATTCCGACCCATAGTGGACCCCCCACCCACCCAATAGGGTTTCTCCAAGGCTGTAAATCTTCATGGAAGTAGACTGCCTCATCTTTCTCCCGTAGAACAGCACGTGGGTTCAAACTGCCAATCTTTTGGTTAGCAGCCCAATGCCTTCACCACAATGCCACCAGAGCTCCTTTATTTAAATGCCAGTATATTTTAATTTTTTATAGGTAAACTTGATTGGGGTTTGCTATAAAAAAATTTTGGATAAGTGAGTTTTGGTTGCATTAATGCTTGAAATGAAAAATAAAGGTTTTCGGGCACAACAAATCTTGCTTTTCATTTTGCTTAATAAGAAACATTTTGGCTAATGTTCTTGGGTACTGGTTTTCAGATTTTAATTTATTTTGCTGTATGTGTTCTTGGGGAGCTCTGGTAGCATAGTGGCTAAGGCACTTGACTGCTAACCAGAAGGCTAGTGGTTCGAACCCACCAGCCACTCCTCAGAAGGAAGATGGGGCAATCTACTTCCATAATGGAACTGCCTCAGAAAGAAACCCAAGGAGGGGTCGCTATGAGTCAGGTCCAACCCGACGGCACATAACAACAACAACAACAACAACATGTGTTCTTGAGCTTTTTTTCCTTGGTCTGTTTGTTAGAATTTGAGGACTTTTCTCTCTGCCAGGAGCTCTGGTGGCATAGTACCTAAGGCATCTGACTGCTAACCAGAAGGCTGGCAGTTCAAACCCACCAGCCGCTCCTCGGAAGGAAGGTTGATCCGACTCGACAGCAATGCATTTGGTTTTTTGGGTTTTTTTTTCCTCTCTGCTGTTTCATTTCTAACTTATTTTGAGCCAGCTCTTGCTACTCTGGGCTATATATAATCATGAAATGTTAGAATAATAGAAAATATTGTAACTGTAACAGTGATTTTCAAAAAAATTTTTTCTTAGATCTCACAATAATAAATACATTTTTATATCACAACCTAGTATATATACAGACACTGGGTAAGAAAGTTCATTAACTAGTATTTAGCCTTATTTCTTGTTTTGCAGCCTCAGATTTTTTATTCTGTTTTATTATTTTTTGTTTCTTTGGATGCCCATCCTGCCTGATGATATTTGAGCCCCTAGGATTGGGCCCTGCAGAGGGCACTGCAAAGTGGCTCCAGGGTCATTTTTGTTCTTTGTAATATACTTCCGGAAAAATTTCAGTTTGAGGGTTTTTTTTTCACAGATTCTTTTTCCCTGTTTTATTGTTTCCTCTATAACCCTTTTTTTTTTTTAAAAATAAAAATTCCCAGGATAGAAAAATTTGCCAATACAGGCAAGCAGACTATAATACAAAGAGCCCTGGTGGCACAGTGGTTAAATGCTCAGCCTCTGCCTGGAAGGTCAGATTCGAACCCAGCAGTTCAATTGGTGGGTGCGGATTATTTTATCTTACACCAGTGGCTCCTGGAGAGAAAGACCTGGTGATCTGCTCCTGGAAAGATTATAGCTTGGGAAACCCTAAGGGCAGTTCTTCTGGACAACAGGCTATCTAAGTAATCTTCTCCCCCCCAAGCAGAGACAATTATTTAACTCGGTGATTCTTAATAGGGACATTTTGACCCCCAAGGGATATTTGGCAATGTCTAGAGACATTTTTGGTTGTCACACCTGGTGGGAGCTACTACTGGCCTCTTGTGGCCCTGGACAATGGTCAGCAAACACCCTAAAATGCACAGGACAGCACCCTACGTCAAAGAATTTTCTGGCCCAAACTGTCAGTGGCAGAGAGGCTGAGAAACCCTGACTTAACATAACACCTTGGAATGTAGAGGAGTTCTGGAGGCGCAGTGCCTAAGGCACCTGACTGCTGAGCAGAAGGATGGCGGGTCAAACCCACCAGCCACTCCTCGGAAGGAAAATTGGGCAATCTTCCGTAGTAATACCACCTGAAAACCCAAGGAGGGGTCGTTATGTGTCGGATCCCACTCGACGGCAGAGTTTGGTTTTGGTTTGTTTGGAGTATATAGGTTCCATGTACATTTCCCACCTTGTCAGTATAACATAAAGTGCAGAGTGTACATAACTGGCTGAAAATGAATCAGAAATGTAGAAGCAGGAGGAAAAACAACCCTAAAAATTGTAAAAGAAGTACAAACTGTACTTAGGAACATAAAACCTATAAAGTTCACCTCTGGGATTCCCCAAAATTACCTTTCCTTGATAGACAGTGACTGGGAAGGTAATCTGCCATTAACTTTAGGGCCTAAACCACAGCAAAGCTGGTGGGATGACACTGTATCATTCCGTTTGCTCCACAACGAAGGAAGCTGTTCACTTCTATTAAGGTAATTGAGTTTTACTGGGGAAACAGGATGGAGTAGGCCCTGCAGGCAGTCAGAATGTTTGACTTTTCTGTTGATTTTCCCATCCACCTTAGGGATTTAATGTTGTTAATGTGCCGTTGAGTCGGACCAGACTCATAGCGACTCCTCCTTGGGTTTCCGAGGCTGTGTCACTACAGAAGTAGATTGCCCCATCTTCCTTCCAAGGAGTAGCTGGTGGGTTTGGACCGCCAGCCTTCTGGTTAGCATTCAAGTGCCTTAGGCACTATGCTACCAGAGCTCCTAGGGATTTAATAGTTGCCTTAAGTGAGGAATAGTTTAAAGAACCATAATTTGGCTGTATAGACTTTTCTTTAAAGAACCCTGGTGGTGTAGTGGTGCTCCGCTGCTAACAGAAAGATCAGAGGTTCAAACCCACCAGCTGCCCCACGAGAGAGAAAGGTGTGGCAGTCTGCTTTTGTAAAGATTGACAGCCTTGGAAACCCTATGGGGCAGTTCTCCTCTGTCCTGTAGGGTCACCGTGAGTCAGGATTGACTCTGTGACAACAGATTTTAAACTTTTTTTCTTTCACACCTTCAAGCCTTAATTTACTGAGTAAAAATATTTAGAGTTGGAGTATTTTAAGATAAATTTATTTAAAAAAAAAAAAGTATGTAGTATCCCACAGAAATACAGAACTGCACCAAGACACCTGCTCAGAATGTTGTTGTTGTTAGGTGCCATCAAGTTGGCTCTGGCTCGTAGGACCCTGTATGTACAACAGAACGAAACACTGCCTGGTACGAGAACTTAACCAGATGTTCGTCAGTGGTAAATAGGTTCAGGAAATTACCAAGCAGCCATACAATGAAACCATTACATAACTGTAAAAGAAGTAAGAACGATCTATATGCTGGCATGGAAAGATACCTAAGTTATATGTGTCGAGAGAAAAGAGCTAGCAGCTAGACAGTCACACGCCACACCGAATAGCCTCTGAAAATGTTGGCCATTCCCTTGGTTTTTTTTTTTTTTTTTTTTTAAATGAAACAGTGCTGCTGTGTGAGTCCAAGAGTAGGCTTTGTGTTGCTCCAGGCAATAAGTCAAGAGTAGAATTTACAAAATAAAGTTCTAGCACGTAGGGCGAAGCACTTGTCTGCTCACGGTCATTTTAGACACTAACTGTCTGGAGCAGCCATTTTCTCTGCCATTCATGGCCCCTTAAATTAAAAAAAAAAAAAAATCACGTGCGTTTCCTAGTGCTCAACAAATGCTCGTTAAATAAACCTCTGACACCATGAGCCGTGTTGTGTCAAAAGTGCCCTGTAAAGTGCTGCAAGTTCTCTTTTTACATTTATTGCTAAAAGTAGATCTTGGTGAAATTGGATACTCTTCTACTCTTTTGGTTTGGGTTCAACACAAGAAACAGGGTTCTGGTACTGAAAGTAAGACTTCGCATCCTTTGACTCAGTAGGGGCAATGAAATGGACCCCTGTACTCTAGGACAGGAAGGAGGAAAGATAACCTCTTCACAGTGCAAGGAATCGGTGAAGTGCCTTTTCGGGAAAACAGGAGAGTGGTAACTTCAGATTACACCTAATTTATACGTGCTTTTCATTAAATGCGGATTATTTTCTCTTTACAACTCTACGTAGGAGAAGGAGAATCATGACCGGGGTTTCTGATCTTAGGTTTGGTGCCGCCAGTTCCTGGACACACTCAGATGATTCTGAAGCCCCTTCTTGCTCGATTTAGCGCCCTGTTACATTACTAAACAGATCTCTCTTATCTCAGCAGGACTTAAGCCCTCAGGTAACCGTGGCTTTATCAGTTTTTATAAGAGCTTCCAAATTGGTTTTATTGGAATTTTAAGCCCAGTAGGGTGAATATCTCAGAATTTTTTAGGTGATGAGGCCTCTCAGTCTTGTCTTAGGAAGGTAGAGCGTTTGGAGAAACGGGTGTGACTGATTCCTCTCTGCTGTGTTGTCATCTGGTATTTCCCACTGTGTCTGGGCCTTTGTGTGGTGTGGAGAAACCCTGAAGATGCCTGCAGAGTCAGGACAAGGAGCTACTGGAGAGAGCCAGGAGCAAGAGGGGAATTGAGCGAATGAAGGAAATTGGGAGAATGGGAATGGAACCCAAAGCCTTGGCCTTGGGCAAGAAGGGTCTTCCTCCATTGTTAAGAGGTGATCAGGCGAAAGCTGGAGGTGCTTTTGTTTTGGGATTTTTCTCCTGAGTTGTATGAGGGAAATTGAGAAAGTTCTTATTTCTTCCACATGGACAACTAGGTCATCTGGGAGAGAGCCCCAGAAGACTGGAGGAAGGAAAGAGGTAGGAGAGTGGAGAGGGTTTAGAGTAGACTTACGGAGCAGGCAGGTGAGCAAAAGGATTGCCCAGGATTGAAGGCCCATGTCAGCTTGAAAATGATAAACTTAGGATCTTCATTTGAGTAAAAGGCTCTGAAGAATCTACGCAAAAGCCCGCTTACAGCTTACATTTGTGTAATACAGCTGTATTAACGGTTCTATTGTTTGGACTCTGGCCTTTAGTCTCACTTTATTTTTCAGCAGTTCAGCTTTTAATTCAACATGTTACAAAAGGGGTTTAGTCAAAAAGACCAAAACCCGTGTCATCATCAGATTCTTCTTTCTTGGCTTCCACTTTCTCCGCCGCAGCTGGGGCAGGCCCACCAGCCCCTACCCTGCAGATAAGGCTCCCGATGTTGATGTTGGCCAGGGCCTTGGCAAACAAGCCAGGCCAGAAAGGTTCAACATTGGCACCCACTGCCTCCATGAGGGCATTGATCTCATCCTCCGTGATGGTCACCTCATCGTCGTGTGCTGTGAGGGCCAAGTAGCTGTAGGCAAGCTCGTAACGGAGGCCATGGTGTAGTAGTGTTGGGCTGGCGGCTGCCGGGTGCAGTGCTAGTCGCCGGATGAAGTGAGGGCCTCACCCCAAGGCGCCCTTAGCTTCCTTGAGAACCAGGCACCTTAGTGGCAGCTGAGGAGAGGGTTCCTTTACTCCCACTTTAATCTAAACCATTGGCATTTTAATGAGGTAAGAAATGCATTGTTTGCAGGCTGGTATTTCAACAGGCCCACAGGGGAAAAGATAGTGGACCGCACTTTGCACAGGGCCTTTGGGTGCTGGACAGGCTTTATTCTCACCCACCGTCACTCTCAATTATTTCTGTGACTCTGAAGCTGTAGCAGTGATCGAGGGCCCAGAGTTACTGGGGGGATAGTGAACCCACTGTGATACCATCCTTGTGTATATTACAGCAGCGCTGAGTTTACGATTAACTATGGGGGTATATCATTTAGCTAAAATTCAGTCTTAAATGTTCAAAAGTCATTAAGGCATGTCTTTCTAGCAGAACTCTCTCAGGCTCTAGCAGTCTAAACTGCGGAAACAGTTAAAACATGTTATAGCAATACAGAATTGCTAGGATACGTTGATTTCTGTGCATTTTAGGGTTCCCCCCTTTGAAGGATGCATTTCCATTGAAGCCACTTTCCTCTGAAAAGCCGTCTGCGCGGGGGCACGGGCGGGAGTTTCCACTGAAGGACAGGAACACGGGTCGTTGCCTGAGAAGAATAATTATTCTCATCAGCCTTTTTCTTTCCTAAAGTAAGGTCTGTCACATAATTGGTGGGGGTGTCTGGAACGGTCACATTTCAGAATTGTTCATAGTGAACTGTTCCTTCACGTGCCTAAGGAGGAAGGCTTCTTCCGAACGAGAAGGAAGGGCTCTGCGTGAACTTTCACATTCATAAGACGCCTCCTTTGGAAGGAACTGCCGCAGACAGTTGGCCCTTGGCCCCCTTGAGAAATGACCTACCTTTTGCTTTTCTCTTTTAATGGCAATAAGCTGTCTGTAGCTGGTTTTACATTATGGGTTGAAATCAAAATTATTAAAAACAACCTAAAGACTCGAAAGAATTGCTATTATTTAGGTAAAAGCTTATTTGACAGACTTAAGCTTCTCTTTTTCTCTGTCCAGAAAAAAAGAACATTATAGCAAAAGTTTCACTGGGTGTGAAAAAGCCCCCAGGCCTGTTGGTGCACGGTTACTCTGTCACTTACACTGGCAGTTGGGATGGTTGGGAATGGGAGAGCCCCACCCTGTGACTTGGCTTGGGGAATGAGCCTTCTTGGGGAACCGGGGCTGTGACGATCCCACACTGCACAGTCAGGACGTCACTGTGTACCAGAGTGTGTGCTGGGGTGCTGACGGGCATCAACACGGAAGGGTCTGAGTGCCGTTGGTAATTACAACCTCAACAAGTTTGTCATTGATATTTTAGCATTACTTCAAAAGTCTAATTAAATCCCAAGGGAAATTCCGAACATTTCATTAAGCTGTTATTTTCACAGGGAATTTTGCCCTGATCATGATCCATCATTGAGACTTACAGTTTTTTTTTTTCCACAGACATTATTGAAATAGGTTCAGAGCTTCACTGGCAAAGGTATTATTCATTAAATACTGTAAATCACTAATGCCACTGATCTAGAAATTGTATCTTTTTGAAAGTGAGAGTAGAGAGTGAAGTATTTGAGGGTTTAATTATTCATTCTTTCACTACTGCTTCGTTTCCACTATAATTCTATCCTGAGTGGAGGAAAAAAAGGCAAGTATCTCTTTTAAATGTTTAGGAATTAACAGAGGGTTAAAATGTAACTAGCTTTTCTCCTCAGGTACTTTTGTATGTAGTGGTTGATACAGTTAAGGCTCTGTTACATATTTTATGGCAACAGTTTATATGACTCCATAGCCAAACATTTCAAAGTTCCAAGTTGAATAAATATTAAAATGAGAATACTTTTTAATAAAAACAGTCAACACTCACTGATGCCTTAAATAAGTGTTTTTTAACCTTACGGATTCACGAACCTTTTGGTGGAGGTAAGGGGAAGTTATAATCCCTTTCAGAGTCTGAACGGCCATGGATCCTCTCCCCAGGCAAAAAAATACATAATTTTGCCTTTAATTTCTGGGGTCCATAGAGTCCCTAGAAATCCATCTATGAACATTCTAGAGATCAGTTAAAACCTCGTTTCAGGGTACAAAAACATCTTTTTAGATTAAATTTTAAGTATAGACATTTAACAAGTCTGTTTGGCAAGTTCTTCAATACCATTTTTTTTTTTAATTTTCATTGTGATTTTGGTGTAAGTTTATAGAGCAAATTCATTTTCTGTACAGTAGTTCATGCACATTTTGTTTCATGGCATTAACTGCAATCCTCACATTTAATATCTCTCTTGAGTGATTTTTTAAATTATTTAATATCCTTAGTCTCAAAGTCGTATTCTGTGGGCTTTTTGTTTGTAGCTGGGTGAACACTTAAAATCCTCCATTGCTGCTTAAAATACCAGAAAGGTGACTACTTTCCCACTTTTTCTTGGGAAAGATTTTCTTCTGTGATCTGTAAAAGAGTTTATGGTCATCTTAGGCTGTAATGACTTTCATTAAGAAATTAAATTCCTTTACGTCGCATAGTAAACTGCTGAGCCTAATGCTGGCAGAATATTTGTTCACTCAGTCTTGCCCAGATAACTCACGCTGACAGTCTTTTCAAAGTATTATTAGGAAATATAGCCCCTGAGGATTTTGTGGAGTTAGGTCATCGTTTTGAATAATGATTATCATTACATACAGTAATGGAGAAGTTATAAAAGATGCATATGAACTGGGCATTGTTTAGAAATTAAGCATTCAGCCAGAAGACAAAGAACAAGAACTTTACGTTTTAATTACGTTTTCTTCACTGTGCACTAAACGTTCTAGAAATCTTATTATGTCTGTTTCCATTTGTATACTGTATGTAAGAATGTATGCATTTCTTTTGTAGCCACGTCATGAATATTTTAATGTCCCTGTGTACTAAATGACTACTCATCGAGTATGCAGAATTTCACAGAGGAAATAGAGAGCTGATATACTTATGAAAGAAAATATCATCAGCTTGGTGACGCTGGTTCTCTGGTTGCAATAATTATAGAATATTTTAGAATCAATCCCTTTACAATTGTATTTTTTCCCTGTTCCTATCCCTAGCTCTTTTCTGTTCTATTTTCATTCTACATGTGATCTTGGTTTAGCTTATACCTGCTCCACCTGGTTTAATTTCTTTGATAAAATAAGACCTATAAATGTTTTGAATAATATTTCATCTTAAATACATACCAAACCAAAATCAAACCAAACTCCCTGCCGTCGAGTCGGATCCGACTCATAGCAAAACCCCTCCTTGGGTTTCCGAGGCGGTATCACCATATAGAAGCAGATTGCCCAGTCTTCCTTCCGTGGAGTGACTGGTGGGTTTGAACCACCAGCCTTCTGGTTGGCAGTCAAATGCCTTAGGTGCTACGCTACCAGACTTCCCTAAATATATACAGTGTTATCATTAATGAACTATTAATTAATCTCATAAGAGGAAAACTTTGAAATCTTTAAAATGTTTACCAAAGAAAATAGAGCTGGAAAGCTAGGTCAAAATAAGTAGTGCCTTAGTAAGTGGTGTGGTTTGGTGCTCAGAGGGTGACACGTTTTAAAAAAGTAAAAACTGTGTTTATTGTCATGTCACATCCTGTATGAACGCATGTGTCCTGATACATCATAGAAAAGTGTGTGTGCAAATAATGCATGTGGGTAAAATTAATCTGTACCAGTACATAATTAAAACAGTCCATGTTTTAGGAATTTTGTAATGCCACATTGATGGATCACATATATGCTGTATCATAATATCAAACAGGCCCTTTAAGAACCATCAGAAAGTTATGTCAGAAGAGTATCTTCCACAGTATCTGTAGCTCAATAGTAAGAAACCCTTCAAAGTATTATCAATACTGATTTTTTTCGTGTAGTTCATATTTGGATCAGTTTAAATACCTAAATACTTACAATTTGCTAGTTACAGCTTTATAATATACTCAAATCTTCATTTCAATACTCAGTGCTTTGTTAACTGTGGGTTTATGCTTTGGAATGTGAAAACCTTTAATATTGATCATTACTGTGTATAGTTTTCATAAAACATGCAACAGATTTTATTATCAAAAGAGATTCATTGTTTATATCCAGAAAGTCAGAGTTGAGATACTCAAACTAGCTCACCACCAAAAGAGGCCTGGAACAATGGGTTTTGCCCCACCTTGTGCTGGGCGAGCAGGGTGTTTTTTCCCATGCCCATGTGCTTGCCATCATGTACTACATGTGCAGCGTTGGGAATCGTTGGTCTGTCTGTCCCATTTTGTTCCTCCATCCCCCTGCCGGCGGGATCCTGTTCATATGGTTTCCCTGCTGCATACATGTTCGTGTTCTCACGCCTGTTCGCTTCGGGGCTGCGTGCTGAGCTGTAACCTGTTGCTTCTTTTGTTACCTGTATTCCACTGCTTGCTTTAAATTCGTAGATTCTGAAAACTTTCCTGGCATGTTTAAAATAAAGGTATTGCATGTATTTTTGTCTCATGTGAATGACTTTTTCTTTTCCATCCCTTTTGATAAAATGATGTATTTTATATTTTAGTGTTTCCAGGTAATTTTAAGCAGTAATTTTAGTGTGATCATGTGAAAATTACATTTTACATTAATTATAAACAAATTCGTAAGGGAAAAAAAACCTCTAATGCACTATTTATTCAAGTCTCAAAGGAGTAATATGTGGAAATGATTCTTTGAAACTAGTCCCTTTATTTTACATAATGCATATTTCATAAGTAACATGATTCTCTTCGACAAACACTATATAAAATTGCAGGCAGTGAGCGAACCCCTAGCTCCAGGAAATAGCTGAGGGTGAACACATTTAGGTGAATAAGCTAAGACGGTTAACCAGGGGCAGGTTAGCCAATAAGCAAGGTAAGCAGGGCCGATTTGTGCCCAGCAGTAATGTTTCCCATGGGTTTCACCCCATTTGGGTTCTCCGTCCCTGCCTGGGATTGTAAGTTGGAAAAGAGGCTTTGATTCTCTAGGAAGGTGCTCTGGGGTTGGACGAGAGACAGATGCCAGCCAGCCATCCCTAGAAGTGGAATCTCTGATGTGGTGAAAAACAGGAAGTTGTGCATGATAGATTAGTTACAAAGCTAATTAAACACTTTGCTTATTGGGTCATCTGACACTGCTGTGAACTGTATAGAATTCAGTGTAGATGCCCTTTTATGAATAATACCTTAAAGGTTATGTGAAGTTTTTTTTTTTTCTTTAATTTAACATTAAATGGAAGTCATTATATTAAAATTGTTTCCTTTATTTAATAGTTATGTGACTCAGATACCATTCTCTCAGTGTATTTAGTATTTTGGAGCCTAATCCTTAAAACTGAAAGAGACTGGCTTAAGTCACTTTGGGGTCTTTTATCACTTCCATTGGGTCTTCTTTAAAAACTTCCTCATGAAAACTTTGAGACATTCCAGTACAGAGAAAGGTATAAGGAGTCCTTGAGTCCTGTCACACAGCTTCACCAACCATCAGCGGAGGGCTCTGTTCCATCAGCCTCTGTTTTAGAGCCAGTCCTAGGCATCTTATCATGGCGTCTCTAACACTTCAGCTTGCATCCCTGACAGATAAGTACCACACTCAGCAAAATGAACAGGTACTCCGAATAGCTTGTCCGGGGTTCATTTTTTCCTAATTATCTTTTTAAATGTTTGGTTAGAAGCAAGTTCTCCAAACAAGGCTGCCATTGCATCTGGTCTGTATGTCTCTAGTCTCTTCATCTATTAAATCCCTTGCCCCCACCCCCCCCGGCCATTGTTTTAAACTGAGTCAATCATGTTATAGTGTCTTAACACTGTGTGTTTGTCTGATTGTATTCTCTGGACGATGTTTACCTTTTTTTTAACCCCTGCGTATGGTTAGAGCTGAGCCTGTTGATTCAGGTTCAGTTTTTTTTTTTTTGGCAAGAAAACTTCATACATTCGACTGCCTTTTAAAGGGTATGAACATACACCTTTTTTCACTAAAGCTGTCTTGCATCCATTTTTCAATCCACAAACACTAAGAACTTTCTACATACAGTTGGTTTATAAATACTAAGTACCTTCATTTAGATGTCAGTTACCTAATAATTTCAACACAGGGAAGGTAAGTGCCATTGTACTTGTTTTTCCAAATAAGGAAACAGACAATTAGAGTTTAAGATATTTACTTAAGATTATACTGTGTGTAGTGTCTTACATACAGTTAAATCTAACGTTGTGAGGATTTATGATTTAATATAATTTTTCTTTTCCTTTGTGCTGCACCATGATTAGGATGCAAAAGTAAGTTTATTATTGGATACATAAAATTCAAAAATTTTTCTCTTAAAATTTCGCATGCTTTTTAATTTATTAAAGCAGAGTCTTATTGAAGGAATAGAATGATCAGGCAGCACTTCACAAAAGTACTGCCCTCTAGCAGGCCTTTTCATTATAAAGTTATTAACAGTAGTATCTGAAATAGGGCCTTCTTGGCACTTTATTTTATAACATGCCAAGTCAGCCAGCTGAATACAACTGCTTTGCTTTTGTCTTCCTTTAAAATTGAAAAAAAACTATCTGGGTTGTCCCATAGGGCTGCCTGTCCCACAGCCATTTTTTCTGTATATTGCCCCCACCAATGCTATTGGTAGGTCTGGGAAGATGCTCATTTCTGAAACCTTGCTTCTGTAGAGAGTTAATTTAACTCAAACTGAGTAGTTGAAGGAATTTCTGTAAATGCATGTGACAAAAAAAGACTGTGGGAAAAAAATTAAGTGAAGAATTTTTTGCCCTAGCTTTCTATTTGGGGGAGATGGTTTGGATTTTACCATTGAGGTATCTTCTCTTCCTTGTATGCAATTTAGTGACAGTGATTTCATAAATTGCTAATGGGTTTGCACTGGGTTGATTGATTTTTGTGTTACAGCAGCTGTACCTAGCACATGAGCAGATGCTGGTAAGTATGTAATGAACGCTGAAAGAGCCTGTGGTCTCAGGTGCTTTGGATGCCAAGCCCTAAATAACCACTGGCTATCACTAATGTGGTGATGCTCCTGTAACACTGAGTTAAAAACCAAACCGCCGCCACATCTTGACTTTGCTTTTGCTGTTCTCTAGAATGAGCACATCCTTCCATGTGCATTTTTCGCATTCTCAAGGCTCCCTGGATCTGCTTACCAGAGTCTCACATTTTCCTTCCACAGGAAGCCGAAACCCCACGTAGTGTTCTTGAAGAAATTGGACTGACATAACTCTCCTCCCTTGTTGATGACTCCTTGTGGCATTTCACACACTGTAGATGTTCACTGCCCTTCATGTCCATGTTAGCTAATGGTGTAAGATGGTGTTTGTCAGTATTCCTGTTCTGCTAAGCTGCTTCATTCAGGCCTACCCATAAGTATTTTTTTTTTTAAAGGAACTTCTGGTTAATCGAGTGATAAATTAAGGGACTTAAATATGAATTACACTGATGCAGAAAAGAAACCTAACTTTTCTGGGTATTTTAAAGTGTCAGTTTCTCTTAATCCGACTATGTGTGTATATGAAAATGACACATCTATATACATGCAAAATTCAAACAGTCAGGCAATATGCATTATTACATTACTGTATTTGACAAAGGAAGCTGGTAAATTCGAATGTGAAACCTGGTTTTATGAAACCAAAGACTATTGCCACACATTTCAGTACAGTGAGAATAAAGGGAAGTGACATTATCAAATGAATGAAAATTTAACTATTTTCAAATGTTTAAAAAAAAAAGTTATACCAAAGATCCCTATTGGAAGTGATGTACCTTTAAACTGAAAGGGAATGCACGTCGTCATGTGACTTCATTGGACCGATGCTGTTTTACACCAACAATTCTTTCTTAGGATCCTGACCCTGGGACAACACAGATGGGCTATTTCAAAAAAGTGAGCACTTTTCTTGAAAAAAGACCACGGCATATCGGACTGCCAAAATGAATTCCGTGTGGTCCTAAACATCTAGTCACTTAATTAGAATGTTTGGATGCCCCTAAGTAAAGTAGAAATGTTGGTAGATCAGGAATTCTCCATAACAGTACCTTAACAGAAAATGTACAGCTTTCTTCAAGTATCGCACAAGCCAGTGTGTAAAGCATGGATACTGCTACTGGTGTGCTTGCTCAGGCCAAGTTTATTTTGCTTCCCTATTTTCCTCCACTTAGAAGTGCTACAAACTTCATGGCCTCTTCTTTCCCTTCCATGCACTGCCTAGTTATCAGAAGTCTTATAAAAATAGACACCTTTGATAAAAAGGTGAGAGTTGACTGAGGCCGAATGGCATTAGTGGGCCCTGTTATTTTTTAAAGCTATGTAATTGTTTCAGTGTCAAGTTTTACATACATACACGTATTTAAACATGTCTTCATGGTTTACACGTTCACTTGTATAAGCTGGGCTGGATTAAGCTTGTAATTGTGACCAATATTCAGGCCACATGACCACTGTCATACCACATCATCAGTTGTAATAAATGTTCAATGTCCACCACTGTAGTGTGTTTTCTCCATCTCTCTCAAAAGGTTGTCAACTTATGGAGAGCTGCTGAAGGAAGAAATTTTTTCCCCAGTAAAATGTTGAAAATTCACCTCCATTTAAACGTGGTGGTTGTTAAAAGCACACGCAAGATAAATGGCAGAAGAATTAAGGAATTCTTCATGTACTTAAAGTTCATTAAAAAATAATGTGGGTTTCATGCCACCAAGAGCTTATCTACATATTTATTTTCAGTCAATAAATGCCGCTTTTAAAACCTTAATGCAGTTGATTGTATTTTTTACTCTTTCTGAATGAACAACTCGGATTATTGCAGGCAGACACAGGACTTGTTCCTCTCCTCCCTTTCCTCCCATGACCTGGGGGACTAGTGTTCCAAGACCTGCAGAGACTGTCCTGCGTATTGTACAACCAAAAAGTCAAGACTTAGGTTGTCTTGATAGGAAGTGACTTCTAGTACAAATAGGTGTGACATACTAAAACTGCTGTTACCTCAGCTATTTCACGTTCAGCTGCTAGTCTACTCAAAACACAATGGTAGACTTAGCCTCTTCCAAGCAGCTGGCTACTCACCAAAGTCAGGCCTGTGGGCCATGGTGGGCAATACAGAGTTGCAGCTATCTAGACTTGGAATTTTTGAATCATAAATACCATGTTGTTGTTATGTGCCGTCAAATCGGACCCGACTCAAAGGGAGTCCTTGGGTTTCCAAAGCAGTATCACTATGGAAGTAGATAGCTCAAACTTCCTTCTGAGATAAACACCATATAGAATCATTAATTATAGAAATGATCTTTGTACTAGGATTGCTTAAACACAAGGCATACTCAGTAGCAATGACCCTTATTTCTGGAAAGTGACAAAAATAATCAGCTTTATATTAAGGACTTTACCCACTCCCCTCCAGTCTATTCCAACCCACAGCAACCCTGTAGGAAAGTAGAACTGCCCCAGTGTTTCCAAGGCTGTAGTCTTTACAGAAGCAGACTGCTACATCTTTCTCTAACGGGGCAGCTGGTGAGTTTGAACTGCTAACCTTTCGGTTAGCAGCCAAGTGCTTAACCACTGCACCAGCATGTCTCTTATAAAGGACTCTATACCAAAAAAGATGGACACCCCAATGATAGAAAAACCCCAGCCAAAGGGGAACTGAGGACCAGGTAGAAGGGAGCAAAAAACTACATACCCTTCAGTACTTCAGACAGAAAACTTGAATTTTAAAGTTCAGCTACTGCATGGAGCAAACTCTAATCAATTTTTAACAAGGGGCAAATGAGATTCTTAAAAGAACCAATGG
>NW_006922299.1:130383-132636 GCF_000298275.1 Orycteropus afer afer | reverse complement strand
AAAATGAATTTGTAAACTTTCACCCAAATCACAATAGAAACTATTATTTTTTTAAAATTTAAAAATGATGCAAACCAAAACCAAACTCACTGCCATCGAGTTGGATCTGACTCACAGACACCCCTCCTTGGGTTTCTGAGGTGGTATTATTACTATGGAAGTAGATTGCCCGATCTTCCGAGGAGTGGCAATCAAATAAATGCCTCAGGCACTATGCCACCAGAGCCCCCCCCTCCCCCAAAAAATGATACAGATAGTAGAAATAACATAAGAATAGGAACTGCTTGAAATAGAAGGATGTTTCAGGGGGAAAAAAAGGTTATGCAATTGCATATGCAATCGCAGCCATATATTAACTTTGTGTAAAGAAAATATGGGCATGGCCATTAAAAAAAAAAAAGTAGAGACTAAAGCAATGCCCTCAGGTTAACTGGTTTTAACTGGTTATCTCTAAAGGTGAGGATTACAAGTAATTTTTATGTTGCTACTTTGACATTTTGTTTCTAAACATACAATTTTTGATTACCAGAGAAAAAAAACTTCTTTAGAAGGATTCCAGTGTACACAGGGCTTGGCCACACTTGCTGGCCCGTCTGGGCTCATCCCCTTCTAGCCAATGTATTTAGCAGCCATTAATAAATAGAGATACAGTCATTTAGAAACAGCCGCTTTATTTGCCTTTGAGACTGTGGTTATTTCTGTCTCTGCTGCCCGACCTCCGCCCACCATGGCTCCTGTGGCTCTGGGTCCGACTTCCCCGGCTCCTGAGGCTGTGGCTGCCACTTCGCCGGCTCCGGCTCCGGCTGTGGCTGCGGCTCCGGCTGCGGCTCCGGCTGCGGCTGCGGCTGCGGCTCCGGCTCCGGCTGCGGCTGCGGTCTCTGTTTCTTCCGCGGCTCCAGGAGTTGTGCCTTTCCTGACTTTTCAGCCCGTGCTTGTGAGATTTCTTCGCCCTGTGACTACTTTTCCTCTTAGACTCCCCGTTTCTTTTGTAGGAATGGTCTGAACTAAGGCTTCGTCTAATCCTCAGCCTGCTATAGTAGTCGTCATGGTGGCCCATCCTCTCTCTCCTGTCTGAGTTCTTCCCAAAGGATGAGCTTGTCCGATCTGGGGACAGGTACATATCTCTGTCAGCTTCCCAAAATTCATTGTTAGGATTTCTGAACACATGAAGAAAGTTGCAGTGTTTTCCTCTTGGACACTGTTGCGTCTCAAATAAACCTGCAGTGAGACAGGATAGAGCAGTTAGCACTATGTATTCTAAGGACGGTACTTGATCCATTTTAGAAAGCATATTTCTGGTATTTTCTATCATGCATCATTTTAAAGAAATGAAACTTCATTATTTCAATTCCCAGAACTGGAAATACTCAAACGCACCAACAAATGGCACTCTGAAAGCTAACGGATCGGAAGTTTGACCAGAACATTCATTCCCCAATGTGGATAGTGGTTCAGAGTACAGCTGAGCAAATGGTGAGCACACTGGCCTTTCTAGGGCTTCCACCTGCACAGGTTCACCATCAGGATCCCCGGTTCACACTGAAGGAGCAGCCCTGAGAGTCCTGGCAGGAGCCTGCTCTGCAGGCACAGAGGACGCTGAGACTCAACCAGGGGCCAACAGAGAGGGCCTCCCATAGGCAGGGGATGCTGTGTTCTCGTCACACATTCAAAAGAAGATTATAAACACTGGTCTAATGCTTTGAAGTTGTCAAGTGCTTTTATTACAGAAGATTCTTGTCAAAGGTGAAATCTATTTGAACAACTCTGAGATCCCTTTGGGGTTTTCCAACTTTTTTTAAAGAAGTAATTCCACAGATATGTAAAACAGCAATGAATTTTTAGCTATGACACAAAAGCACAAGCAACAAAATTAAGAAAATAAAAAACAACTGTACTTCTTCAACATTAAAAACATGTGCTTCAAAGGACACTGTCATGAATATGAACCGACCCCACAGAATGGGAGAAAATATTGATAAATTACGTACTTGTGATATGAGACTTGTATCTAGAATATATAAAGAGCTCTTACAATTCATTAAGGCAAATAACGCAAATGAAAAACAGACAAAGTATCAGAAAAGACGTTCCTCCAAATAAGATTACAAATGCCAACTGACACATGAAAGGGGCTCAAAGTCACTGGACGTTGTTGTTATGTGCCGTCAAGTCGGCCCCAACTCATAGTGACCCCTCCTTGGGTTTCCGAGGCAGTATCACCACGGAAGTAGATTGCCATCTTCCTTCCGAGGA
>NW_006922299.1:115557-130283 GCF_000298275.1 Orycteropus afer afer | reverse complement strand
ATGGGTTTGAACCGCCAGCCTTCTGGTTAGCAGTCAAGTGCCTTAGGCACTATGCTACCAGAGCTCCTTAGGGAAATAGAAATCAAAACCGCAATGAGATAGCACTCCATAGCCACTGGGATGACTGAAATAAAAAGACAACAAGTACTATGAGGACATGGAGAAACTGGTACTCTTATGTAGTGCTGGTGGAATTAGAAGATGGTTCGGCTGCTTTGGAAAGAAGTTGGGCAGTTTTTCAAAAAGTTATAAACAGTTTAGTATTTTCACTCCTAGACATATGCACAAGAGAATTGAAAATATGGTCATAAAAAACTTGTACACGGATGTTTGCAGCAGCAGCATTCATAGTAGCCAAACAGTGGAAACAACTCATGTCCATCAGCTGATGAATAAATACAATGTGGTATGTGTGGGTCCCTGGATAGTAGAGTTTGCACTGACTACCAAGCTAAAGGTTGGTGGCTGGAACCCACCCAGTGGTGCCATGAAAGAAAGGCCCAGTAATCTGCTTCTGTCAAGATTACAGCTAAGACAAAGAAGAATGAAGAAAACCAAAGATGCCGGGAAGCAATTCATCTAAGGGACTGGTGGACCATGGGAACTACAGCCTACATGACCCTGAGACCAGAACTAGATGGAGCCCAACTACCACTGTCAACCCCTTGGAATGGGATGAGTGCAGGAGATCCTGGATAGAGTGGGAGAAAAATATGGAACAAAACTCAAAATTATAAAAAAGACAAGGCTTATTGGCCTGGTAGAGCTTGGTGAGACCCCAGAGACTATGGCCCCTAGTCACCTTTCAGGCTTGGAACTGAACTCACTCCCAACAATAGACAGGTATATGAGGGGAGTATTTACACCAGGTAGGTATACTCTTTAGAACAATTAACCATGGAAGATCAGAAGGGCAGTATTTGCACAGAGAAATAGCTCAGAAGGCAGGAATGCATAGGAAAGAAGGGCACAGGAAAAAAGTAACCACAGGGAGGAAGGGGAAAGAGAGCTATTACATTATGGGGATTGCAGTCAATATCATGAAACAAAATGTGTATAAACTGCTGTATGGAAAATGAATCTGTTGTGTATCTGTTGTGTAAACTTTCACCCAAATCACAGAAAAAAAAAAGATTATAGCCTAAAAATCTATATGGAGAAGTTCTACTCTATAACACACAGGGTTGTCATGAGTTGGAAGTGGTTTTTTTTTTTGTCGTTGTTGTTGGTGTATCCATACAATGGAAATGGAATGTTATTCCGCCATACAACAGAATGGAAACATTGCTATATGCTATGACTTGGACTAACCCATAAGAACGTGCTGAGTCAAAGAAACCAGACAGAAAAGGTCACATACTGTATGATTACATGTATATGAAGTATCCATACTGAAACCAGACCCACTGCCATCAAGCTGTGACTCACAGCGATCCTACAGAACAGAGTGGAACTGTTCCTATGAATGGGTTTCCAAGGCTGTAATTCTTTACAGAAGCAGACGATGCTGTCTTTCTCCCACAGAGGCTGCTGGGCTCCAATCACTGACTTTTTGGTTAGCAGACAAATGCTTTAACTGCTGTGCTATTAGATCACCACCTTCCATAAAGTCAAAAAGTAGATTAGGGGTTGGGGGGGGGGGTTGGACATGTTTTCCAATTAGGCAGTAGCAACAGTTGTGTGACTCTAAAGTCCATGGAATTGTACTTCCAAAGTGAATTTTGTGGTGAGTGAATTTTACCACAACAAAGCTGTTATTTATTATTATTATTTTTTTAAAGTAAACTAGCCTGCTTTGTGGACGTCAAAGTCACACTCAGAAACAGCTCACTGAAACCCCACTGGATCCCCGGGAAGTGACAAAAAGTAACTGCCATTAAAGAGAAAACAGTTCCCTCTCTCTCACCCCCCAGCCTTTACATGTAAGTTGGAATGCTGCTTCTGGCTTCCCTAAGCAAGGGATTCTAAAGTCTTTTCTGTTTTCCTTCAGTAAATGGGTTGACAATGGCGGTATCCAGTAAGACAAGGCTGCTAAATCCTTAGTGTTTCCGACTTTACAAATGACCTATTTTAAAGAAGGCTAAGCAGGTGAATGCAAAGCAAAGTAGCAGAAATGAAGGCTCGGCTAAGCATTCCTCTTGGGCATCTGTAGCTTCATCTCTTCATCTGGGTGCAACTCATAGTTTGGCAAAGCCCTTATGATAGGACCCAAACCATAGTGAGGCCCTGAAAATGGTGGCTCCCCCCAGCAGAGGCCTGGTCCTCGTATCCTAGGGATCCTGGCTCCACTGCACCATCCGACCAGCCATCTCACTGAATGACCACATCAGGACCCACGCTCCACCTCTAAGGCACAAGCTCACAGAGTTCACGCAAGGCGAGGATGGGACTGGTGGCGTTCTGGGTGGCAATGATGACAGAAGAGTCATTAGGGTTAAAGATGGGAAGAATATACCCAGCTCACGTACTGGGAGCCAGTGACTAGAAAACAGGTCTGAAACTGCACTTCAGAGCGTGGCTTCCTACCGCCCAAGGCACTCAGTCTTCCAGCAGGGGGCGCACAGAGCCCAGGACTGGGAAGACCAGAATCCTAGCCTCACCAATAGTGACCCCCATGGTCCATGAGAGATCTGAAGTGTGATGTCCTTTATTAAGTTCTATTCATCTACTGCCTGAAACAAAAGCTATACCTGGTGATTTAAAAAAAAATAAAATAAAATAAACCTTTAAAAGACTTTTTTCCCTAGAAGTGTCCCTTTATGTGACAGTGAAACAATGGGAATAAAACCAGCATGATATATTTTTACCACAAATTGCCATTTGCCATCGGGTCACCGGGCAGAATTCGCACTGCAGCTGTCGTCCTGCATACCACCGTCCATTGAACAGAGAAAAGGCTGCTTGGCATTCTTCTTCCCTTTAAACCAAAAGTGAAAGGATGCATTTCATAGACATGCTCTAAGATTCAGATTAGCCTGTTACTACTTAACTCTTTGGTTCATTTATTTAGGCCCGGCAAGCTCATGGTTTTCACACTACCTAGGGAGTCCTCATGAGCGTATTCAGGATCCTGAGGTTCAAATGTATCCCGGGAGCCTTTTTACTAGCCCTTCGAGTGGCCTGGATGCACGGAAGCTTCTTAATCCAAAAGACTGGACCATTGAAAATGCAGAGGTGTTATTCCACTGTTAGTTCCTGCTCTCCCTGGGCTAGGACCACTGTTCTTACTACAGTGGTTACAGTGAACATGAACAAAAACACCATACTGTGATAAAACATGAAGACATGTATATTCACAATACTTACGATTGATACTGAACATACACGTTGCCCCTAAGATGAGGTTCAAAGTTGCAGCTGACCTAAGGGGCAATGAGATATTCTCTCATAAAAACTAAGGCAAAGAAATCATCCAGTCATCAAACGTACTTTGTCCAGACTAACATTACCCCCAATAATGACCAATTAATGATTCCAAAATGAGGCCATGCTCCACTCTATTAAAGGCATATGGCAGCCTTGTAGGCCCCTACATCTGCTCTCTGTTGATCCAGATCCAATTTTTCCCCTAAGTATGAAATGTTTCACACATGCATAAAAACTAGAGAATGTAAATCAGCTCATTTACACGCCACCCAGATTGAACACAAGTGTTTTCCATTTTTATCTGACTTTTAAATCATTAAAACATTAAAGATATATTTGACACCCTTCCATTTACTCTTTTCCCTTCTCCATCACAGGGGTGAGCACTGTCCTGAGTATACCCTTCACATTACACACACACACACACACACGCAGGCATATGTACATATACGTGTGCCATAAAAATATTATGTGTGTACATTCACATAAATGTAGGTCTATACGTTCTTACTGTGTGCCACTGAGTCAATTCCAACTGACAGTGATCCTCTAGGACAGGGTGGAAGGGTCCCATAGGGTTTCCTAGGCTGTAATATTTTTGGGTAACAAGAGGACACTGCAAGGTTTAAAACTGGGAAGCTGTGCATCAGGGTTGTGTCCTTCCACCATACTTGTTCAGTCTGGATGCTGAGCAAATAATCTGAGAAGCTGGACTATATGAAGAAGAACGTGGCATCAGGATTGGAGGAAGAATCATTAACAACCTGCGATATACAAATGACACAATCTTGCTTGCTTAAAGTGAAGAGGACTTGAAGCAGTTACTGATGAAGATCAAAGATTAGTCTTCAGTAAGGAATGTAAAGAAAACAAAAATCCTCACAACTGGACCAATAAGCAACATCACGATAAATGGAGAAAAGACTAAAGTTGTCAAAGATTTCATCTTACTTGGATCCACAATCAATATTCAGGGAAGTAGCAGTCAAGAAATCAGATGTTGTATTGCACAGAGCAAATCTGCTGCAAAAGATCTCTTTAAAGTGTTAAGGAGCAATGATGTCACTTTGAAGACTAAAGTGTGCCTAATCCAAGCCATGGTATTTTCAATGACCTTATACGCATGTGAAAGCTGGACAACGAATAAGGAGGTCCAAAGAAGAGTGGATACCTTCAGTTGTGGTGTTGGCAAAGAATATTGAAAATACCATGGACTGCCAAAAGAACGAACAATCTGTCCTGGAAGAAGTGCAGCTGGAATGCTCTTTAGAAGCGAGAATGGCGAGACCTCGCCTCTAGTTCTTTGGTCATGTGGTCAGCAGGGACTACTCCCTGGAGAAGGACATCACACCTGCTAAAGTAGAGGGGCAGTGAGAAAGGGGAAGACCTCAATGAGATGGACTGATACCGTGGCTGCACTGATGGGCTCAAGCACAGAGATGCGGGTGGTGAAGGACAGGGCAGTGTTTCGTTCTGCTGTCCAGAGCCTCACTAACGGGCAGAGACGACGCGCCAGCACCTGACAACAACAAATCTTTATAGCAGCAGACTGCCACACCTTTCTATTGCGGAGTAGCTGGTGGGTTCAAATTGCTGACCTTTTGGTTAGCAGTCGAGTGCTTAGCCACTGCGCCACCAGGGATCCTTAAGGTCTCTGTGGGCAGACGCACATTTACAATATACATATGTAAGCCAATGTGTATACGTCTTGACAAACGATCTATACTGTTACTTTGTATGCTTTAAAATCTTTGATAAATCATATTTATTCCACATTCTTTTTCCAAGATTTTAGCATGTAAATGTAATGACTCATTTTCACTGCTGCATACTGGATGCATCAAATCATCAAAATGTATCTGGTGATGGATATCCCAGATGCTTCCAACCTGTCATCAACCAACCAACCATTCTTGACCATCTCTCTGGTATGAGGACTGCTCTCCTGTCCACAGCCAGAAGTCCAGGCTATGGTCGATTTGTAGGTTCTGGACTCTTAGCTTCACTAGGTATTGACAAATTGCTCTCTGAAATGCTTTCACTAATTTACACCTTCTCACCCACTCTTGGTATTAATAGAATCTATGATTTTTTGCCTGATAGGTGTGAAAGAATATCTCATTTTCATATACATTGCTCCTCTTACTAGTGAGACTGAACATTTGATAATTGGCCTTCAACAATGACAAATCTGATTTGTATTTATATAATGGTATAAAAAGGTCTGCAAATGTTCAGACTAAAGTTAAGCTTTCAACTTCAAAATAAGTCTCAAATGGAAACAATTTGTCCCCAAAGATTTTTCTCAGTGCAACCCAGAAGCAGCAGGGTCAGTCCCACCAGCCAGTCCACAAGCTCGTCCTTGGAAGGAAGAGTCTAAAGCCTTGGGGCTCAGTTCCAGCCAGGTGCGGGCCCTGAGAGATCAAGAGATTGCATAGACCTGTGGTTCCCAAGGACCAGTTCATTATTTATTTTCCATGATGAGTTTGATGTTTTGAAATCTCTACTAAAAATTTACTGAATACTTTTCACTTATAATTGTCCCATCTAATTAGCATGAGCTTGGCCATTAGCAAAACAGAACTGACTTAATTCTAAACAAGAAAAAAATTTCGTCATGGTCAGCGGGGCCAGCTTGTCACAGGAAACATCAGATTTCCATTAAGCAGCCTGAAGTTTTGTGGGCAGACCCACTACTAGCACTTCAAAGCAGCAGTCCAATCTGGAGATGCCAAGAGAGGGAAACCACTGACGCAACGGCCCCCTTGCCCTTTACAGAAAGGTCTGGCTGGTAACCACAAGGTTGGTGGTTCGAACCTACCATCCGGAAAGATGAGGCCGTCTGCTTCTGACTCTATTCTATACGGTTGTTATGTGGATGGACTAACCCTGTGCTCTTAACACATCACGTGCCCTTTTCATGCCTTTTCCTCATCTGTAAAGGGGAAAAATAAAACAGCCCTGGTAGGTATCAGATGTACAGAGCAGGAGTATGAAGACAGTGAGGCATACACAATAGTAACAGAAGGTAAGGGGGAAAGAAAATCTGAAAAGAATTTCAAAACCCAGTTTGAAATGAGTAATTCCATTCGTGTAATAGCTGAGCAGTTGCTTTGTTATCTGTTCCAACTCACTTTTGTCATTTCCCAATTAGCAGGAAAAAATCCACAGCTTTCATCCTGTATTTTTCCAAATTATGTGACACTGTAACAAAATCATTCAGGTTAAGATCTATCTGAGCAAATCACAATTAAGGCTTCATTATGTTAAGAGCTCTGGTGGCACATGGTTGAGCACCAAGCTGCTAACCAAAAGGTTGGCAGTTCAAACCCACCAACTGCTCTGCAAGAGAAAGATGTGGCAGTCTGCTTCCATAAAGCTTTGGAAACCCTATGGGGCAGTTCTACTCTGTGCTATAGGGTCACTATGAGTTGGAATCAATCCATGACAATAGGTATGGTATGACAACTGATGGGCTGTGGAAGCAGCAGGTATTACATCTGACTTTACCCTTGTCTTAAAGAATATTTTGAAATAATGATGTATGATTTCCTTCACCTGCTGTGCTGCAGCACAAACCATGAGTTTGGGGACATTATGTTCAGTACTGAAAGAATCCAGTAAATAAAAACAGTGTGAAAAAAGAATAGAAAAGAAAAAACAGATAAATCATCTTTGTACTGCAGCAGAAAGATCACGCACCAGTGGGTGGAAGTTGCAAGTAGGACCCCTCGACATCCTGATCAACAACCTTAGTAAGTGGAACTGGGTTACCCTGCAGCTCTAGCCAAGACTGACTGCAGAGGAAGGGGTGGTGTGCACCCCACCATCCACAGTGTCTAAGTGAAGGCTTGGCCACTAGCTGAGAGAACCTCAGACTGAGAAGTCATACACTGAAAGAGAGTTGGATCACTGAGGAATGAATAAATGAAAGAGCCTTTCTAGTCTAGACCCTAGGATTCAGTCAATATCAGAGGAGTACATGTTTATGAGTTCAGCTAGTATCATGGGAACAAGGTAGGTGGAAAGGGAGAACAGGAAGTGATGTTTACTGAGTGCCTGTGTGCCAGAGCCAGGCCACTATGTGTTCCGTCCAAGTATATATCATGTGTGCTAGCTGTCTTATCCCACTGAACACTTCTGTGTCAAGTGAACCACTCCCCTCTGCTCACACATGCCCACCTTGAACTGAACCACTTTCCCCACGTTCTTGAACTCAGGGAGCACATCGTCATAGAACTCGAGGAACTGCTGGTATGTTTCCTCTTCGCTATACTCCAGACTTGCGTCGGGGTCGTAGTCATCCATTCTGCACTGCTCCATCCCAAATGTTGTAAACATGCTTTTTATAAGAAGGGTGGGACTCGATGTTGGGAAATTATGTTTACGTGAACACCTGCATATTAATGAGAGAAAAAAGAACCTGAAGTTCAGTAAATAGTTAAGAATTAAACCTGAAATGCTTTCCTGGAACTCTGAGATAAAGACTCAAGTAATTTACCTGTTTTACCATAATTGTAAGAAAAATAAACCACATTTAGACATCAAATTTCAATACTTGAGAAAACGGTTTTAAGACTGACCAATATATCAGCCCTCATTAAAATATGAAGTTGGAAATTATTTCCAAGTTCACATGTCATTCCACTGCCTTTTAATGGAGCTCAGGAAGGCTTATACCAGTTGAAAAATAGGGAAAAAGGTTTGTTGGCCTGGCAGGCTGTGGTGACAGGCACAGAGATACAATGGCAAGTCTTAGTGGGAAGATGAGGATAGTATGATCATACTTACCTACAATATTTAATTAACTCAAATGTGAATAAGGTTATTGAGGAATTTCCAGTTAATGGAATTTTTTTAAAAGATTTTTTCTTTAAATTTTATTTTTTTGCTGCTTAGTTAATGGAATATTTTAATTCACACACACACACACACACACACACACATATATGGGAGCCCTGGTAGCATAATGCCTAAGGCATTTGACCACTAACCAGAAGGCTGACAGTTCAAACCTACCAGCCACTCCTCAAAAGGAAGGTTGGGCAATCTACTTCTGGAGTGATACCGCCTCAGAAACCCAAGGAGGGTCGCTATGAGTCGGGTCCAACTCAATGGTACGTAACAACAACAACTACACACACACACACACACACAGCATATTCTAGTTTTCATGGAATTTTTTTACATTTTTTCCTCTGATCCTCACCACCTTTTGGGATTGTCAGGGCCAGTATTTTGCACACTTTATAAATCAGGATGCTATGGTCTAGAGAAGCGCATTTGCCCAAAGTCACGTGACTGTTAACAGATAGATCCAAGAGATCCGAGGTTACTGGCTAGTGCTTATTCATCATGTGGTATATATAAAACACCAAACGTACTGCCATTGAGTCGATTCTGACTCACACCAGCCCCCACTGGGTTTCTGAGTCTGTAAACCTTTACAAAAGTGGATTGTCCCATCTTCCTTCCACAGAGCGGCTGGTGGGTTTAAACCACCAACCTTCTGGTTAGCAGTCAAATGCCTTAGGCACTGCACCACCAGAGCTCCTTATTATGTAGTATAATCAACATCCATTTCATTTTTCAGTAATGAATGGGGCTAATCATTGTGAAGAACAATTTTCTTTCATAGTTTAAATTGGGCCAAAGCTGAACTGACCAGGCTGAACCTGAGTAATTAAAAGTCCTTTATATGAGCTTATTTTCTCATTTACTTCCTTCTCTTAAAGTGAGAGCAACAACAACCAAAAACTGTATGTGTAGTTACAGAAGTAGGTATGTAAGCACATATGTATATAGGTAGGTACATGTGTGTATATGTGTCCATGTATATGTGTCTGTATGTACAAGTACACACATGTACGTCTGAACATGCATATATATATTCATATCTATAATAACTCCTTGGAAGAAACATTGGGCAATCTATTTCCGTAGTTACACCACCTCGGAAACCCAAGGAGGGGTCACTATGAGTTGGATCTGACTCGACGGCAGTGGGTTTTATATATAATAAAGCACATAGGGGCACAGTTACGGATACTTCTTAGACATAACCACATACCTCATGGAGTGGTTTCCTGAGCTTGAAGGCTTAGGACCATCGTCTGTGGGACAACTCTGTCAACTAGCATAACATAGTTCATAAAAACTATGTTCTACATCCTAATTTGGTGAGTAGTGTCTGGGTTCTTAAAAGCTTGGGAGTGGCATCTAAGATACAAGTGTTGCTCTCTACTCATCTGGAGCAAAACAAAAAGAAAGAAACCAAACACTCCAAGAAGAATCTACTTTATAGGAGTAATAGCCTACAAGAACTACAGCCTCATCTACCCAAAGACAGAACTAGATGGTGCCTGGCTACCAGATGGTGACTGTGGCTCAGGACCACAACAGACGGATCCTGGTAGAATGGGAGAAAAATGCAGACCAGAACTCACATTTGTAGAAAGTCCAGACTTACTGGACTGATTGAGACTAGAGGATCCCAAGACTACTGCCCTAAGATATTCTTTAAACTTTGAACCAAAACTACTCCCAGACGTCACCTTTCCACTAAATAACAGACTGGCTCATAAAATAAAGGATATCATCTATGAATACTAAGCTTTTAAAAATCATCTATATGAGATCAAAAAGTCAACAGTTACTACAAAGCAAAGACGAGAAGGGGGTTCAGGGAAGCTAGATTATTAGAAATGGAACAATTAGAATAGAAATAAAGAGAAAGTTGACACATTAGGGAAAATATAAACAATGTTACTGAACCATTTGTACAGTAATTGTTAAATGGGAACTTCATTTGCTGTGTAAACTTTCACTGAAAACACAATAAAATACTGAACTGCTGTATGAAAAATGAATTTTCTCTGTAAACTTTCACCCATAACCAAAAAAATTTAAAGCACACACACACACACAATAAAAATATTGAAAAAACAAATGAGAAAAAAAATTAGTTCAAGGTTACAATTAATAAAAAATTTCCTGATTAGGATTCTTGTTCTAAAAAAAATGGTAGGACAAAATTTTTAGAAAAAATAATCCACAGAATTCTGGAAGAAACAAAGTTGAAGAAACATAGGGCAAGTGTTGGGAAAAACAAGAGCCCCCAAATGACTAAATGCTGAACTAGTATGCACGCTCCATGTCCGGAGTACACATCTAGGCACCGACTGACATCCTGCAAATAGCACACACACCAGGCCTGGTGCAGAAATGTTTAGTCAATATTCCTTAGTGGAAATGTTCTCTTCTCCAATGACCTTCTAGATTATTCAATTAGAGACCTTGTTATAAGACCTATCTTTCCATACGAAGCTATCCACAGAAGAAAGAACAAAGAGTTACCCCGACTGGCAGTGTTAGCAGTGAATAATTTTACTAGTATGAAGCACACACAGAATTAAACAAGGAAACAATTTAATGAGGTTCAAACTCTGCCCCTGGGATTATTATATCTGAATGAACTTGGCCCTAGTTCCCAGGGTGTCAAATGCACACTTATCAGTTTGGGAACACAGCCAAAGTCCCTGTCTAGGGAAAACCCCACTGGGCCCAGAGACAGTCCATTTGATCAAAGCCTATTGGAAAGGCCAGGTCTACAGTTCCTCATGGAAAGTTAGCTATAAGAAGTTTTATTTAGGAGGGCAGTTTAAAAACAATAGTACCAAACCTGTGTGGTTATCAGAATTACCCAGGAAGAAGTAACATTTCTCAGGTCCCACCCCAGACCTACTGATCAGACCTCAAGGGGTAGGACCTGGAAACCCTTATTTTTAAAATAACTCCTCTCTGGTCCTAAGGTCATCCATGTATGGGCACCACTGGTTTAGGATATGCTATTTACCCATTATTCAGATACCTGATTCAGGTCAGACTGCCCAAAAACCAGAGTCGGACATGACCTTAGCCAGAGGATGATCAATCAGTGGTGTGAATGTCCAAATGCCCCACAGGTACAGCTCATCAATGGCTCCTCTTTGTCTTTTCTTGAGGAAACACTCCAGATCACTACTGACTAGAGAGAATACTCAGGATGAAGCCTGTTTGTTGGCCTTACTTCTGTCCCTTGGAGAATTACCAAGTTCCATGTTAAATAAGTTTCAATCATTTACTGAAGGTCTCTAAGAAACAGTCTTCATGAAAATTATGTATGCAACTGTTATAAAACATCCATCAAAGTTGTCCACATTCCTACTCAGTGTCTTTATACTTCATGGGAGAAACAATGATGATCTTGTGCCAGGAAAATGTTTGTCTTTCCATAGATACCAATCATCCTTCCTTTTGGGTAAAAACTACCGAGCTTACTATCTGTACTATCTATTTTAATGAACAGCATTAAAAACCAGAGTCCAATGCATTCACGGTAACCCACTTTCTCCTCCTCTCCTTGTTTTCAGTTGTCTCTTGTATTTAACTTAGTTCAGTAGATTGCAAGCCTTCTTTAATCCTTTCTGAAAGTAATAATGTATAAATACTCAAACAAATTAAAGTTTACCTTTCATTAAGGATTATGGTCATTTAAGAGAAAGAAAAAGAAAGATAGAATTGAACTCTGTTCTAATTACAAAAACAAACAAGCAAAGAAATGCTTAGATTATGGAAGTTTCTCTGATGATCTGACACATCTTAGCAATGGGTAAGAACAGCTGCATGATCTGCAGCAAGTCACTGAGGGTCTGTAAAAGGGGAGCAGTACGTTGGCCTGAAGAGATGTTGCAGGATTTCGGAGCTGCTAACCTCACAGAATTTTCTCTTCAACAATGAAAATACCCAAGTCACTCTCATACTTTCTTTAGATAGTTTTAATGCTGAAATTGCACCTGCCTATGAAAACAGTAAGAAATGTTCACACACTAAAGTGACCTCTGTCAATGTTGACTGGAAATGACTCTCAGGGATGGGTTTGGAGAGCCTGACATTTTACTCCCCTTTCCACAAGTACCTGTCAACTGACTTTCTGAAACTATTTAGGATACCTCCCATCCTTTCCTCCTCAAAGAGGGAGAATGCACAGCCTTAGGACTCAAGGAAATGTTAGGCATACATCATAAATGAGGAATCATGCGGCTGGAAAACCTTCAATGCAATATGGCTCAACTTCCCTACACTGCTGTTCAAACAGAACAAGGGGACACCACATGGTTTAAAATTAGGGAAGGTGTGTGTCAGGGCTGTATCCTTTCACCCATACTTTTTCAATCTGTAAGCTGATCACATAATCTGAAAAGCTGGACTATATAAAGAAGACCATGGCATCAGGATCAGAGGAAGAACCATTAACAGCCTGCAATATGCAGATGACGCAACCTTCCTTGCTGAAAGTAAAGAGGACTTGAAGCACTTACTGATGAAGATCAAAGACTACAGTCTTCAGTATGGATTATACCTCAACATATAAAAGAAACCAAAATCCTCACAACTGGATGAATAAGCAGCATCACGAGAAATGGAGAAAAGATTGAAGTTGTCAAAGATTTCATATTACTAGGTGCCACAATCAACACCAATGGGAGCAGCAGTCAAGACATCAAGTGACATACTGCTGGACAAAGTAGAGGGTCAGCGAAAAAGGGGAAGACCCTCAATAAGATGGACTGACACAGTGGCTGCATCACTGAGCTCAAGCATAGCAAGGATTGTGAGAATGGCGCAGGACCGGGCAGGGTTTCGTTCTGTTGTCTGGAGGGTCACTGCGAGTTGGAACTGACTGGACGGCGCTTCATAACAACCATCTATGCAAATGGAACTCATGAGTCGCAGTTGTGTTGGTTTTTTTTTTTTCTACCAATTGTCTTTCAAAGGCAATTCACTGCACATTTTGGTTTTGGCGGAAGGCGTTTCACATCAACTATTACAAGTTTTTGATGAATTCAAACACATGTGGGAAACCATTCAAAAGGCACAAAGGGGAATAAAATCTCTCCTTAGTTCTGTTCCTCAAGGGGAAGCTTTCACTATTAACCAGAGTCCTGTAAATTCTTTAAGAAATATTCTGGCTAAATACAATCCCAGTTATAAAATACAAAAGGAGTTACATGTTCTAGGGGTGTGGCTTCCCATCCTGGGGGCACACTAGAAACCCGTGGAGACATTTCACAAATAAACCTGTCCAAGTCTCAGAGATTCTGATTTACTCAATTTGAGATGGAGTTGGGACATAATATTTTAAAGTAGAGGGTCATTCTAGCAGATTCTAATGTGCATCCAGAGTTGAAAGACACTGTTCTCAAAAAAAAAAAGTAGACAGTTGTGAGGGCTTAAATCAAAAGATAGGCACATATTTTCAAAGACAGAAAAAAAACCTCATGGCATGGATAATTTTATTACTGAAATAAACATGAGATGATACAGTTTCTCATTAGATACCTATGAATTTATCTATTCATATGCCTTTTAGGATTAATAGGTGTGGTGGTTATGTTTGTGTGTCAACTTGGCTGGGTCTGGTTGAGTGGCTGGGCAGCTGGTGGTAGTTATTCCCCATGATGAGACTGGCAATCAACTCCATGGTGGGATCCACCACAAGCAGCTGAGTAGCTGCCTAAGGGAATGTGGTCTGCTTCCCATATTTAAGCAGCAGCCTTGAGGAATGGTCTCTAGCTTATGGTATGCTTGGACCCTGCATGTAGCTGTGTCGTTGTTCAGCAGCCTGCCATGTTCTGCTGACCTTGGGACTTACAATGGACTTGAATTAATGGCCTGCTGTGTGGTTTGGTAACATTGGGACTGTGCCATTTTATTTGTCATCCTTTGGCTTGTCGGCCTCAGCAGCCAGCAGCTGTCTGAGTGAAGAGATGCCTCTAGCTCCTGTGGGCTGGGAGCAAGAGGCAGAGCTGAAGCCCAAGGCTGAGGGGCTTTCACCCAGCCCCTAGAGCCTGGCACTTTGAACTTGGACTTAAAGCCTCTAAACTATAAGACAATAAACTCCTGTTTGTTAAGGCCATCCCATTTGTGGTATATTCCTATCAGAGTGGCACTAGGGAACCAGAACAATAGGACATTAAGATTATAATTAGACCTTCTCTTCTGTAGAATACACAGGAATAATTTGATTTTGCCTTAGATTCATAACCATTATGATTTACATACTCAAGAGTTGTTCATTCATAAATGCGCCAAATTATAAAAATCACAAGTGCCTGGCATTTAAGAGGAGTTCAAGTATTTGCTAAATGAATAAACAGACCAACGTTTAGTTTTCCACACAAATGTCTTGTTTCAAAATCACTGATCCAACAGAGGCGAGGGACAAGAAGAGTGTCTCAGAGAAAAACTACCACCACCACCTCTGATAAGACTGATTGAGTTTTCAATCCTCGTTTTATAGATGAGGAAACCAAGGCACA
>NW_006922299.1:106978-115342 GCF_000298275.1 Orycteropus afer afer | reverse complement strand
TTCTGGATCTGAGCATGTTGTTGTTGTCGGGTGCCACTGAAACGATCCCAACTCACAGTGACCACATGTGACAGAGCAGAACTGCCCCACAGGGGTTTCCTGGCTGTGATCTTTGATTTATTTATTTATTTATTTTCAGCTCTGACTGCAGACAGCCTCCAAAGAGGAGTTCTCCATTCTCTTCTCTGGGTTTTATGGAGACTTACTGGACCTTTGTGTGTTAACCTTTTAAGGTATGGAAGAGATCACCAGGTCTTTCTCCTGCAGAGCCACTGAGTTGGGTTCGAACCACCAACCTTTAGGTTAGCAGCCGAGCACTTAACCACTGAGCCACCAGGTCTGAGCACAGTGACTTAAAATGGTGAATCAAAATACTTTCCCTCTATCCACAGATATCCCCTGAAGCATGACAATTTTTTAAAGCCTGATATGTGAAAGTGTTTGCCATTCAAAAAATAAAGCCAGGCTGCTCCAGTTTCTTGAAATAGCAGAAATAAAGTATCCCCCCCGGCAAGTTTCCAATGTGAACCGGTATCAGAGAAGCACCCATTAGAGAACCAGGCAAAGCCCACCCAGGGACCAGGTAGGGGAGAAGCGGAGGAGGACCAGCTGCAGAACTACAAGAGCAGCAGGAGTGTAGCGGACACTGAATGACGGCAAAGTCTCCCAAAAAGCAAACTCAAAAAGCTTGATTTCTTGTGAGAGCCGTGACATGAACAGATATATGTACACCTATGTTCATCGGGAGCTCTGGTAGCATAGTGCCTAAGGCACTTGACTGCTAACCAGAAGGCTGGTGGTTCAAACCCACCAGCCACTCCTCGGAAGGAAGATGGGGCAATCTACTTCCGTAGTGATACTGCCTCGGAAACCCAAGGAGGGGTTGCTATGAGTCGGGTCCGACTCGACGGCACATAACAACAACAACATGTTCATCGCAGCACCATTCACAACAGCCAAAAGACTGAAACAACCTAAATGTCCATCCACAGAGGCATGGGTCAACAAACGACAGTACAGACACACAAGGGAATACTATGCAACGCTAAAGAGCAATGATGAATCCGCAAAACATCTCACAGCACGGATGAACTTAGAGGACATTATGCTGGGTGACATTAGTCAATCACAGAAGGACAAATATTGGGTGAGACCACTATTGTAAAAAGTCAAGAAAAGGGTTTCACAAAAAAAGAAGTATTCTTTGATGGTTACCAGGGGTGGGTGAGGAAAGGAGCGTAAAGTACTAACTAGATGGTAGACACATACTAACTTGGGTGAAGGGACAGGCAAAGAAGAAAAAACCCCCAAACCTCGATATTTCTTGATTCACTTAATTGTGACATGATGAAGCAAAATTACTTACCTATCTCCAAATCTGCACGCTCCTGTTTTACTGTAGAATGGACAATAAGCTCGATCTTTCTCCATTATTCTTACATCCAAGGGAGGTTCTGGGTTTTGCCATGTGGTACTATTTTCCAACTATTAAAAATAACCATGACTTTAATGGTGGTGTAAAGATCCATGAAAAAAGTAAATGTCTAAAAATGTATTCAAATATTTTCATCAATTCATTTAAGAACATGCACATTTCAATTGTAACATGCTATCAACACCTGTTTTGACATATTTCCCGTGGTTAGGCGTCACTACTGCTACCAGCTTTCCCTTTTGTCCATCTAATCTGAAAGAACAGGGCTTATGAGGCAACCACCCCAAACAGCAGTATAAGTAACTCTGATTCCAATCAAATGGCCCTTTGCGGGGTAACAGATAGTATGCGGTGCTGCATCCAGACAGTTTAAGGACTACAGGCAGGTGCAGTCCACAGGGGTGATTCAACGCCATTTGTTTCCGTTCCTCGCTAACTTTTGTTCCTGTTGCATAAATAGCAGAGCCATGTGTAATCCAGATAGTCTAGCACAAAACTAATATGACTTGAAGTATTGTTTGTAAACAAACATTAATGGGTCTCAAATTCTTAATGCAAGGTTTTGGACATACCTCATTTGCAGCCTGATCCAGCATCTTCTGCACAGCTTCCTACAAATGGTGCAAACATAGGACTAATGAAAACCTGGAAGGCACTCAAGTCGCATCTGGTTTCTCTGGTTAAGAATCTAATGTGCAATAATTTAAAAACAAAACCACACATACAAAAGCCTTCAAGCTCAGGTGTGCTTTCCAAAGACATACAGCGGAGAAGTTTTATCGAAATAGAAAAGGTCATAGATCACGTTGTAAAATATTTCAAGTAAATTCCTAGAAATAGTTTAGTAACAGCAATGTTTCGTATGTTTGAGTGTATATATCTCATTCTAGTTCTTAAGATGAGGCATTAGTGAATATTATAAAGCACAAAAAATGAAACTAAAATGTAACACGGAGAGTAGTAATTATGATTTGGGAGATATTGCCAACTTTTTGATAAGCCAAAGGAAATCCTGCAATGACAGTAGCTGGCATTTCAATGAGTTTTAAGTTATTTCAACAGACTTCTCTTCCCTAGCGCCTTCAAGCATTACATTAAAGTCTCATACATGGAGTTGCTTGTTAACTGTCCCTCGTCACACAAGCGTCCTCTTCAACTAACACACTCCCAACAGAACTTCTGCTCTCTCCTACCTGCTCCCACCTAAATGCCTCATCTCAGGCAATGCTGCTGCCATTTTCTCACTTGCTCAAACCAAAACCAAAGAGTGTGAATCCAGTTCCTTCCTTCCCCACAGCCAACCTACCAGTTGGAGTCCTGCCGAATCCATCCACACCCACCCCAAATCTGTGCACAGAGCTTCACTAATCACCCTGCAAATCCAGATCCCTCTCTTATCTGGAACAGCAGCTTTCTAACCGGTCCTGTACGTCCTCTGTCACCTCCTTATTCACTGCTCCCGACCCGTAGTGTTTACAGAGAAGTTAGAATGATGTGCTAAACACACAAATTATATGAGATCATTTTCTGCTTAAACCCTTCAGTGGCTTCTCATGACACTTAGCATGAATTCCAAATTCCTCACAGTGGCCCAGAAAGTCTCACAGGGTCTGACCCGCCCACTTTCCCAAGCCCACCTTAGGTTTCAGGCATCCTGGCCTTCTTCGAGTTGTGGTCCAGGCCTGTCTCCTGTGCAGAGAAGCCCTCTCCCTGAGGTCCCTGCACTCAGGTGTCAGCTCACACATCACCTCCTGGGAAAAGTCTCCCTTGACTATGCAACCTACAGGAAGATGTCTCTGCCCCCGTCACTATCGTGTCACCCTCTGCTTTATTTCTACATGGCACTTAACACCATGGAAACATCCTTTTGCTTACTTTTTACCCTGCTCTACCACCTAAAACACTAACTCCATGAGAGCAGGGACCGTCTTTCTCACTATTAGAAGTGAAAAAGCGTCTAATACACCACTAGAAGAGTCTAACACACAACAGAAACACAGATTGTATACATCGCTTTATGCATTTAGAATCTATCAGTGAGGAAAAAAAAAATCTACCAGTGGCGTCACTAGGGTTGGTGTCACCCAGTGCAGTAAGTCATGGTGCCCCCGTCATGGACCTCATCCCACACCAAACCATACAGAATCCTTAGTAATGTTTATTATCAATTTTAATCGTGGAATAATGTGATAAATACAGTATCACTACGGAAGTAGATTGCCCCATCTTCCTTCCAAGGGGTTCTGGTTAGCAGTCAAATGCCTTAGGCACTGAGCTACAATTGCTTAAATATTTCTTGGATTATATGAATACTAACAGCAAAATTGTTCTGTAAAGTCTTTCTACACTGAATTACAACATTAGTGAAAACATTATTAAGAGCTGAGTCGAAGGCTTTTTTGACTCTTCTACCTCTTTTCCTTTAAGCACTACTTCATTCTCAAAAAGGTTATTGATACAGGTTTACAAATACTAATTACCATAATATTGTACCTAAAATACCAGAAAATTTGACAAAATCAGCTACTATTAAAATAGCAGCAGCAATGAAAACAGTATCTGCTTATTGTGAAACCACGTCACTTGAAGAGTCACTGTAACTGGGTAATAATGACAGATCTGACCTGAGCACGTGAGAGAGTCCAAAGAGTAAATCAGCATAGAATTTTAGCACTGTAGGTATACTGATACCTGTAAGCTGGGCTTATAAAAACTGTTTTTGTTCCTATAACTAGCTACAGGCATATTTTTATAAAAATCATAAATTTCTGCTGAAACACTGCAAAAAATTTTATAGGAAGTCATTCTGGTACCCCTGACAGCGTCACCCAGTGTAGTCTACACCACCTGCACCTCCCTAGTGATGCCACTGAATCCATTTCATTTTATCCACTTCTCCTTATTGTCTCAACAGACTTACTTTGAAATCAAAGCATTTAAAAGCCTTAGCTTTTACCTGATTCTGAAAACACCTCAATCGAAGAACATTCTACTGTTAAAACAGGAATTGATTCCTTTCTACAGAAAATGACAAATTCTAAACAACTTTCTTGGCCCCTAAAGCTTAAGCGCCCATCTGCACAGTAGTACTCAAATTTGCACTGAAGGAACTGATGGCCAGAGACACAAAAAACAAAGGTCATGGAGGCTGTCTCTACCTCATCATGACTAGGACATAACCAAATGCATTTTTCCCCATTACTAGATAGTTATCCAGTGCCATCGAGTCGATTCCAACTCACAGTGATCCCACAGGACAGACTAGAACAGCCCCTTATGGATTCTAAGGCTGTAAAACTTTATGGAAGCAGACTGCCTCATCTTTCTCCCACGGAGCAGCTGGAAGGTTTGGATCACTGAACTTCTTTTGGTTGACAGCTAAGGACTTAACCACTGCACCACCTAACCTAACTCACTGCCATCGAGTCGGATCCGACTCATAGCAACCCCCCCTCCCTTGGGTTTCCGAGGCGGTAATACTACAGAAGGAGATTGCCCAGTCTTCCTTCCGAGGAATGGCTGGTGGGTTCGAACTGCCAGCCTTCTGGTTAGCAGTCAAATGCCTAATCCACTACACTACCAGAGCTCCCACTGCACCACCAAGACTCCCAGTTTTATGCTATTCTAACTCAGTTAAGGAAAGATAAGCTGTGATGTATCTGAAATAAATACACTGTTAAGCAATAGCAGCAAAACACATCAAATGAATCTTTTAAAAATAATTCCGGACAATATGGAATATATATACCTTATACATTTGTACAAAATTAGCAATTGCATATTAGTTGCAAATGCCTTTAGTACACATTGGAAAGATAAGATTTAATAACAAAAACAGTATTTCCTAAATCTATGATAACTGAATCCCTAATTTCTCTAAATCAAAAAATTCTTGCTAACATGTCATAAGTTGTTAAGTCTCTTATGAATTAAATAAATGTAGCAACTACACAAAATATTATTCTCTGGGTAAGTCAAGTCACATAAAACAGAAGCTCAGAATAACACCATTTGCTATAGAGAGGTACGAGTGTAAAGCAGGGGCCAGTCACCTATTTTTCTAAATAAAGTTTTATTAGAACATAGCCACACCTTTTCATTTCCATATGGTTTATGGTTGCTTTCGTGTTATACCAACAAAATTGAGTATTTGCAACAGAGACTGTAAGGACCACATAGCCTAAAATATTTACTATCTGGACCTTCAAAGAAAACGCTTTCCAACCCTTGGTATAAATAGTAAGCTGGCTAAGGTTAAGAAAACCCTTAATTTTGGGTAGCTTTATCTGTCATTGCAGGACTCAAACAAGGACATCATAAGGAAACTAGTAATAGTAAACATGCATACTAAAAATATGACTCTTTCTAAACAAAGCAACAACAAAAAGCAAGGAAACAAACAAAAATCTCCCAAACCCTCCCAGGCCTACGGCTTACTCTTCAAACCCATCACAAGCCATGGCTGTACTCTAAGAGGATACGCAGGGAGTTTATGCTCCCATGACAGGAATCACCTCTCTTGCTCTCTTCTCCTGGAGTTTCTGCTCCTCTTCTTCTTTCTCTTTTCTCTGCTGTTCTTCCCATTCTTCCTTTAACTTTCTCTTTAAAGGAAATAAAGGAAAACGTAATGTTCTTTCGGACTCACTTTTTAAAAACATTTAACATAAGGAGCAAAGAAATGAAAAAAATTAAATATGCCAGTAAAATGGACAATATCAGTTCTTTAAGTGCAACGTATGTAACTCTTTTAATTTTAACAAATTATCATTGTAGAGAAATATATGCAAAACATTTCAACCATTTTTATGCTTATGTGTAAAATTTAGTGATATGCTATGCAACAATCATCACTATCAGTTTCCAAGTTTTCTCATTACCCTTAACAACTTTTGACCTCTTAAGCAATACTGCCTCCCATTTTCCCATCCCACCCACCCCAGGCAACCACTAATGAACTAATGGTCTCTATGCATTTGCCTATGCTGTACATATCACATAGGTGGGATCATACAATATTTTTCCTTTTGTGGCTTATTGCACTCAACATGATGTTTTCAAAGATCATCCACGTTGCAACATGTATTAGGACTTTATTTCTCTTTATGGTCCAGAAAGATTTCATTGTATGTAAGCAGAACATGTTATTTATCCATTCATCTGTTGATGAACATATAGGCTATTTCCACCATTTGGCTACTGTGAATAATTCTGCAGTGAACATTGGTGTACACATATCTGTTTGCATTCCTGCCTCCAATTCTTTGGGGCATGTACGTGGGGTTGAAGAGGAAAATTAATAAAAGACATCTCATTTTGATTTTAAGGTTTTTCTTATCCACAAACCAAATATTAACCACAAAAAGCCTGCCAGATAACATACTACACAAAAACATTGTTCCACATCCTACTTTGGCGAGTAGTGATTGGGATCTTAAAAGCTTGCGAGCGGCCATCTAGATGCAACGATGAGTCTCTCCTCGTCCAGAGCAAAGAAGAATGAAGAAAACCAAAGATGCATGGAAACAATCAGTCCAAGGAGACTAGTACACCATGCAATCCTCAGCCTATACCACTATGTGACCAGAAGAACTAGATGGTGCCCAGCTACCACTATCAACCACTTGGAGGTGGGTCTACATAGGAGATCCTGGATAGAGCAGGAGAACAATATAGAACAAAACTCAAAATCATTAAAAAAAAAAAGGGGAGGTGGGATGGGGACACCAGGTTTGCTGGTCTGATAAAGCCTAGTCGAACCTAAGACTATGGCCCCTAGCTGCCCTTCAGGCCTGGAATTAAGCCCACTCCCATGGCTTTCAGCCAAACAAAAGACAGGCATATGAGCTGAACATTTACATTAGATAGATATACTCCTTGGACAGGTCAATCATGGGAGAATAGAGGGGCTGTGTATGCACAGGGAGACAGCTCATGGGGCAGGAGTGCATGGAGGGAAGGACACAGGGAAGAGGTGGCTATGGGGAGGGAGTAGGAGGGGAGCTGTTGCACTGTGGGAGATTACAGTCAATGTCATGAAACAAAGTATATGTGAACTGCTGTATAGAAGATGAATTTGCTCTGTAAACTTTCACCCAAATCACAATGAAATTTAAGGGGGAAAAAAAAAGGACTTCCAATAAGATGGAGGAATAGGCAGACAAGCTACACAGACCCTCTTCAACAAAGAAAAGAAACACCAATTGACAGAGATACAGAAGATAATCCTGGAGCCCTGAGCTTTGAAAGGAACTATACAGAAGTGGATTAGGCACCAACTAGTGGAAAAACCTGAACAAAAACCGTGAGTACAGATACAGTTGGAGCTGTGGACCGTCAGTTACTCTGATGGATCCAACAGCCTGAATGTTTCCAAGTGGTGTTGGGACCTGAGAATTGACCTAAACATCAGCCCTGGTCACCAAGGGCTGCAAAGATGACTGCGCTGGTGGCCTATGACTAGGATGGGAAACAGCAAGGAGGGAGACAACCTGAGCTGTGGACTTTGTGCTGTCTGGAGGGCACAGCCATTTTGATTGTTTACACGTGACAGCCATTTTGGATATTTAAAAAGTGACTGAGGGTGCAGCCATTTTGAAGGTTTACAAGTGGTAGCCATTTTGGATATTTAAAGGGACCCAGGGAGCAGCCATTCTGAATCTTTACAAGTGGCAACCACTGGGGATTTTAAAGTGATAGCATTCTCATTTGGATTCCAGGGACCTAAGAATAGGTTTGTTTCCGAAGGTCAGCGGGACATATGAGAGGCTGACAACAGGAAAGGAGACAGGTTCTGAGCGTATAAGTGCTGTCAACTAGCGAATAGAGGAGCACAGTAACCTGCTTGCATAGATAAATACAAACAAAATAAAGAAAACAAATTGTGGACAAGTCATTCCAACATACAATCACCAATTAAATATAAACACAAA
>NW_006922299.1:96543-105409 GCF_000298275.1 Orycteropus afer afer | reverse complement strand
TGCTGAGTGAAATAAGTCAATCACAAAAGGACAAATATACTATTAGTTTGTTGTTGTTGTGGATGGTCAAGGAAAGGTTTATATATGGAGGGAAACTTTCTTTGTTGGTTGCCAGGGGTGGGAGGGGAGGGAGGGAACACGGCAAAAAAAAAATGTATTGACTCATGTCGCTTTAGTTTTGTGTATTTCACTGTACATAAATTATATTTCAGTAAAATGCATTAAAAAAAAAAAGTCTGCCAGAAACTGCTGTAGAGCAATGTACACTTGTCTTCTCCTGCTAGAAAAGGACAGTCAGCAAGCCATTACTTCCTAATTTCAATCTCCAAAAGCCTCACAGCTGCAGGTGGGTAGAGGGCCCAGTTATTAGCAGCCAGGCCAGAAGTAACCTGCTATCAGTGGATCTCAGAAACGGGGGAAAGCAGGGTTCAATCAATCCCATTATGTTGAGCCGACGGCTGATCTTCTCTTTCTCCCTCTTCTCTTTATAAGCCCTGTTGAGCCATTTGCTTTTTTTAAGAATCAAAACGGGCTCATTATAAGCACATACAATGACTGCTCAGACTAAACCTTACGTTCAGGTATCGGTGACTTTTACTTATTTTTAACACCTGGAGTAGAATTGCTTGGACATTAAGTAGTTCTCTTTAACGTTTTGAGGAACTATAAAACTTTTTTCCATAGCACACACACCATTTTACAATCCCACCAGCAGTGGATGAGGGTTCCAATTTCTCTACATCCTCTCTAACACTTGTTGTTTTCCTTCTTTCTGATAATAGCCACCCTAGTAGGAGTGAGAAATAGGAGTAAAATGGTACCTTATGGTGAGTTTGATTTGCATTTCCCCAATGACAGCTGAGTACCTTTTCATGTGCCTATTGTTCATTATGACCATATTTTTACATAAAAAATACATGCATTCTATGTATTCTGGCCAACCACAATGGACAGAGGGAGCTGTTCAGCATCTTGTAAAACAAAATAGCATAGTGTACAAAAATACCTCACAGGCAGAGGATGCAGTTGGCAAAAATAAGTCAAATGTGTGCGTTATCTGTATTCAAAAAAATGGTGTATCTTCTTTGATGAAACATCTATTAAAGTCCTTTGCCCTTTTTTTAATAGACTTAATTTTTTTATATCAATTTTAGATTTTCAGAAGAATTGGGCAGAAAAGGCAGAGTTCCCATATACCTCTCTGCTCCCTGCACAGTTTCTCCTGTTATTAATGTCTTGCATTGCTATAGTCTATTTGTTATAGTGGATGAACAAATATGCAACGCAAATGCAACCATTGCCGTGGAGTCGGACCCAACTCATAGCAACCCCTCCTTGGGTTTCTGAGGCAGGATCACTACAGAAGTAGATTGCCCAACCTTCCTTCCGAGGAGTGGCTGGTAGGTCTGAACCACCAGCCTCTGGTTAGCAGTCAAATGCCTTAGGCACTACGCTACCAGAGCTCCCGGATGAACCAATACTGATACGTTATTATTAACAAAGGTCCATAGTTTACATTTGTTGTTAGATGCTGTTTAGTTGTCTCGACTCATGGCCTCTGCCTATTTTTTTAAATTGGGTTCTTTGTCTTTTTGTTGTGGAGTGAGATATGTAACTCTTAATAACTCTTAATAAGAGAAAAGTCATTATGAATTTTAATGGCATTGTTTTGGTCAGCTAATTAATTAGTTAACTGGTTAGTTAATCTGACTAATACTGTACCTCTAGTTCTTCCTGCCGTTTTCTAGCAGCCTCTTCCTTTTCTTTCTTTATTCGGAATTCTTCTTGTGCCTTGTGCTCTCTCAGCAACCACTCCTCATGTAGCTTTTGCCTATCAACAGAATATAGTCCATTAATCAAAAGAAACCGGCATTAATCTACAAATATGCACACATACATAGAAATATGACAGCAAAATGACATGTTCTAAGAATGATTAAAAAGATACTTTCCAGAAAACCAGTTAAGTGGGAGCGAAAAGATGAGGGAACAGAAGTAGATCCTAGAAAAGCGCTACATTTTGCAACTCTCTTCTTAGAGGGTGACAGCTTGAAATCACCACCTTCCACATTTCCTGTATGTGTGCATCTGGGGCATTTTTCACATGAAAAAGTGACACTACGGTCACAGTTATGGCTAGGTGCCAATGAAATGTGTAACGAGTCTCAAAGCAACAAGTAGCTCTGCAGATTCGGAAGCTATTACTCGTCCTAGTCTATGCACGGTGATTCCATGGGTGCAGCACAGTGACAACATGGCAGCTTCTGGCAAAAACCTCCGGGCTACTCCTCCATATGGTTAAGAGACTCCTGTGCTTTGCCCTAGAGTTCCTGGGTGGCACAAATGGTTAATGTGCTTGGCTGCTAGCTGAAAGGCTGGAGGTTCAAGTCCACAGAGAGGTGTCTTGGCAGAAAGTCCTGGTGATCTAATTCTGAAAGATCAGCCATTGAAAACCCTACGGAGCACAGCTTTACTCTGACACACAGGGGGTCGCCATGAGTGAGAACTGACTGACAGCACCCAACGACAACAATGCTACTAAAATGGCAGGTGTTTCAGACATTCCTATAATAAGTTTCTAACGATTTATATGCCAATTAGGGGTTCAGAACCTAGGCTGTACTTTCTCACTGAATTTGCAAAAGAGAAATGAAATATGAGAAACTGTTCTAAATTACTTTCACAATGTTGTTGTTATTATTATGTGCCATCGAGTCGGAACCAACTCATAGCGACCCCTCCTTGGGCTTCTGAGGCAGTATCATTAGAAGTAGATTGTCCCATCTTCCTTCTGAAGAGTGGCTGGTGGGTTCGAACGGCCAGCCTTCTGGTTAGCAGTCAAGTGCCTTAGGCAGTATTATGGATTAAATAGGGCTTGACATCTAGCCTGGGGGCTTAAATAAAATTTTAAATGTTCTATGCTGTTGTTGTTGTTATGTGCCATGGAGTCGGACCCGACTCATAGTGACCCCTCCTTAGGTTTCCAAGGCAGTATCGCTACGGAAGTAGATTGCCCCATCTTCCTTCCGAGGAGTGGCTGGTGGATTTGAATCGCCAGCCTTCTGGTTAGCAGTCAAGTGCCTTAGCCACTATGCTACCAGAGCTCCCTTAAATGTTCTATAGGAAAATATATTCAATTTCCAACTACAGATTCCAGGAAGGCAGCTTTTAGCTACGGTAGAAGCTGGTTTACTGCATACGTCACACTCATGCCCCTATCATAAGATAGGTACAGATGTTTTGGTGCGCAGAGTTCTGGTTTATGAATTCTTTGAGGAACATATTAATTGTACAGACACTGAACCAAAATGCTATATCCATTAAGATCTCAAGAAAGTAAAACATTTCCCACTTTAAAATTTAGTAACTGGAATATCCTATGCATCTGCTTTAAAACAGTATATGAAGTCATACAGTATGCTCATAAAATTTTTCAGTTTTTCAACAATAACTAAAGTAGCACGCAACTAGTATGGGAATATATAAAGATGAAAGGAAGATAAATATACATCTATGGTAATTTAAAAGAAGCAGTTCAAATAAATGGAGGAAGCAAGTAACAATTACTTTTCTATTTGATACCATACCTAACATCTCTGTCATAATGGCAATCTGTAATAACACCAAGTACAAGCAGAGCTATTACAGCACCTCCCATCTGAAACCACTCATATAACATCTCATGTAATCTTCACAGTTCTATGAGGCAGGTACTATGATTGCTTTGTCATTCCACGTTAAAAATAAGGAAACTGAAACTTAAGGGAGATTAAGAAACTTTAGCACACTTAGACAGCTAGTAAGTACAGAAACTCAACTAGTAGGGATGGCAATTCAGGGCTGGCTGAATCCAACTCCATAGTCTCTAATACTGTTACATAAGAAAAGAAACTCTGGTGGAAAATAGTAAGAGAAAAACTCATCTTGGGATATGGGGGGCATTTTTTTAAGTCAAACACCAAGACCAGATATCATAACGAAAGTTGACTACATGAAAATCAAATTATGGTAAATAATGTCATAAATCAAATCAGGACTAAGAACAAATGAGAAAAACATACATCACATATATGATAGATAAAGGATTAATATCCTTCAGCCTTTAATAACATCTCTTACAAAGCAAGTAAAAACAAAGATATATTCTAATCCAAAAGAAAAAGGTGTAGGACTTAAGCATTTTTATAAATAGGTAATGGTATGTATAAAACAATATTCAGCATTACTAATTAAGCAATGTACATTTCAAACAATGAAATATAACTTTTCACCAAAGCTTTAAAAATTGATAATGCCTAGTGTGGGTACAGGTGTGGGGAGAGGCATACCCTCATTCAACTGCTAAAAGGGCTGCCAATTGGGATGCACTTTCTACCTAGCCATCTACAAGATACCATCCCAGCAACTTCATCTCTAGGCATTTTCCTAAGGAAATAACAGGACAGTTTCCAAGGATTACGCAAGCATGGATGCTCTTTGCAACATTTTATATAATAGTAACAAACATTAAAACTTAAATGTCCATCAAGAGAACTATAAATTATGAATAAATTATGAATAAAGACTATACGATGCTACATCCATACAATGGATATTATGTTGCCATTAAATGGTTGAATGACCTCCCTGCATTGACACTGAAATATATACACTAGATTTGCACAAAAAAAAATTATAGAAGAACATGGGTAACTATGAACCCATTTGAGAACTATACATATATAGTACATAGGTACTTACTTTCATTCATTCTTAACAGTTGCTATCTTTGGGGTGCTGTGTGTATCGAAGCCCTTTCACCTTTTACACTTAATTGTTGGAATTTTTGTTTTGTTTCGGCAAAAACATTTACAAATTAACAAAAAGTAAATACTTGGGTTAAAAAAAAAAGACAATACCCAGCGATAACCTATCAGCTAGAGATATAAATATTCTATACAAAGTATTTCAGAAGATCTGTTTTGTACAGTGAAACCTGTGAGAGCTGGAACTCAATGGGATGGCTTTGTTTTTCTGGGTCTTCTAAGTTTTTCACCTTCGACAGGGTCCAAGTCTTACCACTTTTCTATTGTTCTCTATTAGTGGAAAATATTTGAGTTTTCCTTCTCTGACAGGTTTCCACCTTATACAGGTTCTGGGTTTTGCAGGTTTTACCGAACAGGGCTTTGTAAAGAACACTTTACAAGTATACTAGTCAAGGCTTGCAATACTCAAAATAACTGAGTTCACTTTAAGGGCTGAAAGCAGTGCTGACCTGTCTGTCTCCAACAGCTTCTCCTCTAGTTGGCATTCTTCAATAAAAGCATCCTTCTCCTCCTCCTCCTCCTCCTGTGAGAGTCCTGGTGGAATTTAAACATTTCATTATACTATCTACATACTATCAACCTAGGTCAGTAATTTGAGGGAAAAAAATTACATAAAATCTTTAGTCTTTATGAAATGGTGTGAACCTGTTTTTATAACTTTCTAATAAGAAGGACTCCAACTGGCTAAATTTGGAACAATCTGAGCATGAGAAAGAACAATAATGGAGTGGATAACACATTAACTTTAAAAAAATTAAGATCCAATAGATCTACCATCTCAGGACCATAGTACTGGGGACACCAGACTGAATTGGCACAACAAAATACATAAAAGCCTTGCTCCACATCCTACATTGGTGAGTAGCAACTGGGGTCTTAAAAGCTTTCAAGCAGCCATCTAAGATGCAGCTAATGGTCTCCTAGGGTTGGAAGCAAACAAGAACGCAAAAGAAACAAAAAAAAGAGCATTTAGAAGCAATCAGCCCTAGGACACGATGGCCCTCAAGACCAGAAGAACTACATGGTGCCCAGCTACCAATGCCAACCACTCAGGAAAGGATCAAATCTGGAGATCCTGGATAGAGTGGGAGGAAAAACGTGGAACAAAATCCAAAAACTCAATAATGACCAGAATTACTGGTCAGATGAAATCTGGTGAGACTAACAATACTATGGCCCTGGAATACATTCTGCACCTGGAATAAAACCCACCCCCAGGGGCTGGCTCTCAGCCCAATAGTTAACAAGATGTATACACAGATCACTCAACCCAGGATGCCGCACCCACAACAGGTAATACATCCCTTAGAGCAACAGAGCACAGGACACCAGAGGACCAACATTCAAATGGAGGAAATGCAGGACAAACAGGAGTGCATAAATATGAGGGGCACAGGGGGAGGGTTACAGGGAAGGGAGGGGAAGAAACTGGTTTAAGGTTGGACATGGTAAATGGGGAATGAAACTAAATGTACATGTAACACTGAAAGTAAAACAAGCTCTTAAACAAAAACAAGAAAAGGAAGAGCTCAAAAAAAAAGAAAATTAATCTGTGGTTCCATAATACTCAAAAAGGTGGTGGGGGTATGTGAGGAGGGAACATCCATCTTTACAGAAAGCTGGCAACTAAGATACTCAGATAAAAACAGGAAAATTATAACTTTTGCAAGCCCTCACTATGAAAACTAATTCAGACAAAGGTGCTGAAAAACACTAGATGAAAGCTTGTTGGCAAGAGAATATGGACCCCCACCCCAAAATATCACCCACAGATTAGGACTAGCTACAGAGGGGGAAAGGCACCTTCAGAACAGTGCAATGTGGTGGGTAATGTCTTAACCACACTTACCCTCACTCATGGGGGAACCACCTGACATTACAGACCTTCTGAGGTATACAGTAAGAAGTATACAATGCCTGTTCTGCAACATTTTGCCATAAAAAGCGTACCCTAAGAAAACAATCAGACAAATCCAGGAGGCAGAGGATTCTATAAGATGAGTGGCTTGAGCTTTGAAGTCAGTCCTAGTTTGGCGAAGTTGAAATGTGTGTGGCCTGTATACCACAGTATGGTATTATAGTTTCTTTAGTTAGCTACAAGTCTGATATTGTGTTTCTGTAGGAGAATGCTCTTAGTATTAAGAGATGCAAGCTAAAGCATTTAGGGGTGAAGTTGATGGTATCTCCGACTGACTTACAGAAAAAATGTAGGTATGGATCTATCTGCTTACATAGATAGAAAGTAAGGCAAAATGTTAACAGATGGTCAATCTACTGAAGGGTTCATGGATGTGTATTGTATTATTGTCTCAACTTTCTGCACATTGCAACATTTACGAAATAAAAACATTAGGAAATAATTTTTAGTACAGTAAAGGTTTATATCCTGTCCAATTCAAGATATGAATTTGAGAGAGAAAAAAAGCAATGAAAGTGGAGATGGAGAAAAGAGGGGAAAGAGAAGCAATCTTCAAGCAATGAAGCAATAGATCTCATGCTGACAGGAAAAGATCTTGTGTCTGTCACACACATTGAGTACAGGTCTAACCAAAGGCTCACTCAGTCCTAGATACTTAATTTACTTTTCTTGAACCAGTAAACTATTATTTCAGCATTTGAAGTTAAAATAGACAACAACAACAAAAAACGAGGGTAAGTCCTAATGCACACAATTATGCAGAGAATGAAATGAGGGCCTTCCCAAGAACCTGGCACAGGAGACTGAGTGTGACTTACTTACAGAGGTAGGCTTGTAGCCTGAGGTTCCTGGTGATGCAAACTGTCCTCAACTACTAACCAAAAGGTTGAAGGTTCAAATTCACCCAGCGGCTCCATGGGAGAAAGACTTAGTGATCTGCACCCATAAAGATTACAGCATAGAAAACCTTATGGAGCAGTTCTGTCACAAGGGGTCTCAATGACTCAAAAATCCACATACCTAACAACTCACCTAAAGGTTGGCTGAGAGAACCCACTTAGCAGTGCTGTGGGAGAAAAGCAGGGCCATCTCCTTTCAAAAAGATTACAACCAAGAAAGCCCTAAAGAGCAGTTCCACTCTGCAATACACAGGCTCAGTATGAGTCAGAGTCAACATGACGGCAAAGGTTTGGGTGTTTTTGGTTTTTGCACATATACTAGTCACTGCCTAGACACAGCTCATTCCCCAAAATACTTTTTGACTGACTCACTCAAGCCCTCATCCTCACCTCAAACCAAGCTCACACACCCTGAACAGAGGACTAATAGTTGAGTATAGTTTTCTCTACGTGTCTAATCAAATATATACAATCACACCTATATGTATAATGTAACTAACTATATTATACATGGAATTGTGTACATAGAATCATGCTACAGTTTTGAAACTAGCTCTTTATACCTATATGATGGCATAGTGATTAAAGCACTTGGCTACTAACCAAAGGTTCAGCAGTTCAAACCCACTGGCTGCTTCACAGGAGAAAGATGATGCAGTCTGCTTCCCTAAAGATTTACAGCCTTGGAAACCCTATGGGACAGTTCTACTCTGTCCTATAGGGTCACTATGAGTTGGAATCAACTCAATAGCAGTAGGTGGATGGTTGTTATGTAACATTAAGTCAATTTCCGACTCATAGAGTCTCACATAACAGAGTAACACTGTTCCATAGGGTTTTCCAGGCTATCACCTTTTATTATGTTGCTGTTGCTGAGAATATACATAGCAAGACATACACCAATTCAACACTTTCTACATGTACAATTCAGTGACGTCAATTCTTTGAGTTGTAAGACCACTCTCACTCTCCTTTTCAGAATTGTTCCTCCCCCATGAATATAAATTCACTGCCCCCTAAAGTCCCCATGTAATCGTTCAAGATGCTGTTGTCAATTTGACCCTATATAGATAATTCTTAAAAGAGCACTTGTTGAGGGAGTTCCGGTAAGAGGGCGGAATAGGCAGAAAGACTACACAGACCCTCTTCGACAAAGAAAAGGGGAACCAATTAACACAGATACAGAAGATAATCCTGGACCCCTGAGCCTTGAAGGGAAGGATATAGAAGTGGACTAAACTCCA
>NW_006922299.1:95510-96147 GCF_000298275.1 Orycteropus afer afer | reverse complement strand
TATCTATGGACCCAATGAAAGAGCCCCAAAATACATAAATCCAACTTTAAAAGAGTTGAAAAGTCAAATAGATGACTGCACAGTCATAGTGGGAGACTTTAATATACCACTTTCAATGAAAGATGAACAAATGGAAAGAAACTCAACAAAGACACAGAAGAGCTAAACAATACAACCACCAACCTGACTGACCTTAAAGATATCTACAAAGCACTTCACCAAACAACAGCACAATATACATTCTTTTCCAGTGCACATGGAACATTTTCCATGTGTGATAGTTGGAACTGTGTGTCAACTTGGCTGGACTACAATTCTGTGTGGTTTAAGCAATTGTGATGTGGGCTGTTCCAATGATGGGATTAGATGTACATGCTTTGAGCAGCCAATCCATTGAAAGGAGTTTCCCTAGGGGTGTGGCCTGTTTCCAGTATATTTATGGACATCCTGGGAAAAGAGACAGTTTTCTGTGGATTGGGATTTTGCCTATAACTGTCCATGAGTGAACAATCCACTATTCTGCCTGAAGATCTTGGATTCGTCATTCATTAGAGTCAATATCCAGTATCTTGCCTGCCAACCTTGAGCTCCTCAGCCCCTGCAGCTGCGTGAGTTGGGAAAAGCCTCCAGCTTGACT
>NW_006922299.1:88353-94320 GCF_000298275.1 Orycteropus afer afer | reverse complement strand
GAGTGGTTCTAGAGAGACAAAACCATAAGAATGGGCTTCCTAAATTGGTTCTCCAATTTGATTAATCGTAAAGGCACTGATCACCCTACCTCCGTTAGTAAAGAGGGCCCTGCTAATCCATGATGTGAGGTGGCAACATTAATATGCAAAATAGCACCACCAATAAAGCATGTATTTGTGAGAAGTGAGGCTCTGGGTGATTGCATTTTTTATACTTTTCTGCAATTCTGTCAGCATGAGGAGTATAAGGAAGCTGCTTGGTTGGTCCTACTTACACTAGACAAAGTGGTGAAAGAGTGAGAGGAGCTCAGGGCTGCTGGGTCATGGCATAAGTGCCACATAAAAGACCTCAATGTTTTCAGTTGTTCTCTGAAAGAAAGCCTTATTTCTTCTAGTGACAGAGCTGATATTGCTGAAAACCAAACACAGAGTCTTACTGCAAGGGTGGCTGAATTACAACGCCAATTAAATTACCAACCCAGAATGGTGTCTGAAGTTAAAGTGAGGGTATTGATTGGGAAAAAATGGGATCCTGAAACCTGGAATGGGGACATATGGGCAGATAAGTCAGGAAGATCAGGATATGGAGCCTGTAAATTCTGTTGAATCTCTCCCATCTGAAGGGATTACTGTAAAATAATTATCCCTTCCACCTCAGTTTGATGGGATTCACCCAACTGTTCCTGCTGGGTCACTGCCTGAGGCAGAAGCCATGGAAGAGATTGCTGAATGTTTTCAGGAACTGCCCCAACTACCCATTGTTGCTGCTAGAACTATAACTAAAGTTAAGTCCAAGCAAGCCCCAAAAGGTGAAATACAAAGTGTTCCTGAGAAGGTGGTATGCTACACCTGTAAAGACCTACTTGATTTTGTTAACATGCACAGACAGAAACCTGGAGAATATGGATGGGAATAGCTACTGAGGATGTGGGATAATGGTGAAAGGAATGTAAGATTGGATCAGTCTGAGTTTACTGATTTAGGCCCACTAAGTATGGATTCTTCATTCAATGTTTCAGCTCAAGAGGTTAGGAAAGGATCTAATAGTTTCTTTGGTTGGCTTACCGAAACATGGATTATGCGGTGGCCTACCTTAAGTCAAGTTGAAATACCAGACCTGCCTTGGTATAATGTAGAAGAAGGTATCCAGAGGCTTAGGGAAATTGGCCTGTTGGAATGGATTTCTCATATTAGACCCCTAGAGCCAGAAATGGAGAGTCCAGAAGACAGGCCTTTCACCAGAACAGTGAGGAATAAATTTGTGAAGTGAATTCCAGCATCCTTAAAGACTGAAGTGATTACTATTTTATGTAAACCAGATTTGACAGTGGGAACTGCCCTAATTGAACTAAGACACTTAACTATGATAGGGCTGACTGGACCCCGTGGTAGTAGGGACCAAGTGGCAATAGTTAATCAACAAAGGCAAGGTAGGTGTGGTTACCACCATAATGGACAGCACAGTCAGAATAGTAATCAGAATAGTCTGACTCATGTGGAATTATAGCATTGGCTACTTGCACATGGTGTTCCTAGTAGTGAAATACATGGCAAACCTACTAAATATTTACTTGATCTGTATAGACAGAAGAATTCTTCATCACGTGAACAGCAGTCTAGATTGAATCGCCAGAATATGGAGTCACGGCCTCTCAATCAATTCCCAGACTTGAGTCAGTTTACAGACGCACAACCCCCTGAATGAAGGGGAGGCCTTTCTCAAAGGACCTGACTACACGGCCAAAAATCTATAATGTCAACCCTTCTCCCAGCCTTCCCCAAAGGAATCTGAGGCCTTTTACAAAAGTGACTGTTCATTGGGAAAAGGAAATAATCAGACTTTTGGGGGGATTACTAGACACTGGCTCTGAACTGACACTAATTCCAGGAGACCCAAAGCGTCATTGTGGCCCACCAGTCAGAGTGGGAGCATATGGAGGTCAAGTTATTGATGGAGTCTTAGCTATGGTGCATTTCACAGTGGGTCCTGGAACCCATCCTGTAGTGATCTCCCCAGTTCCAGAATGCATAATTGGAAGAGACATACTGAGCAATTGGCAGAATTCCCACATTGGGTCCCTGCCATGTGGAGTAAGGGCTATTATGGTAGGAAAAGCCAAGTGGAAGCCATTAGAACTGCCTCTACCTACAAAAATTGTAAATCAAAAGCAATACTGCATCCCTGGAGAGGTTGCAGAGATTAGGGCACTATCAAGGACTTGAAGGATTCAGGGGTGCTGATTCCCACGACATCCACATTTAATTCACCTATTTGGCCTGTGCAAAAAACAGATGGATCTTGGAGAATGATATCAGATTATCGTAAACTTAATCAGGTGGTGACTCCAACTGCAGCTGCTGTTCCTGATGTGGTTTCATTCCTTGAGCAAATTAGTACATCTCCTAGTACTTGGAATGCAGCTACTGATCTGGCCAATGCCTTTTTCTCAATACCAATTTCAAAGGACCATCAGAAGCAGCCTACCTTCAGCTGGCAAGGCCAACAGTATACTTTCACAGTGCTTCCCCAAGGGTATATATCAGCTCCCCAGCACTACGTTATAATTTAGTCCTTAGGGATCTTGATCGCCTTTCCCTTCCACAAGACATCACACTGGTCCATTATACTGATGACATTATGCTGACTGGACCTCGTAAGGAAGAAGTATCGATGACTCTAGACTTATTGGTGAGACCTATGCATGCTAGAGGTTGGTAAATTAACAAAACAAATTCAGGCACCTTCCACCTCAGTGAAATTTCTAGGAGTCCAATGATGTGGGGCATGTCGAGATATTCCTACTAAAGTGAAGGATAAATTATTGTATCTGGCTTACCCCACAACTAAAAAGGAGGCACAACATCTGGTGGGCCTCTTTGGATTTTGGAGGCAACATATCCCTCATTTGGGTGTGTTGCTGTGGCCTATTTATCAAATTACTCAGAAAGCTGCTAGTTTTGAGTGGGGTCCAGAACAACAGACGGCTCTGCAACAGGTTCAGGCTGCTGTGCAGGCTGCTCTGCCACTTGGACCATATGATCCAGCTGATCCAATGGTGCTTGGAGTGTCTGTAGTAGATAGAGATGCTGTTTGGAGCCTTTGGCAGGTCCCTATTGGTGAATCGCCACACAGACCCTTGGGATTTTGGAGCAAAGCCCTGCCATCCTCTGCAGATAACTACTCTCCTTTTGAGAAACAGCTTTTAGCTTGTTATTGGGCTTTAGTAGAGACTGAACGCCTAACCATGGGCCACCAAGTCAACATGAGGCCTGAGCTGCCTATCATGAACTAGGTGTCGTCTGCCCCACGGAGTCATAAAGTTGGACATGCACAGTAGTACTCCATCATTAAATGGAAGTGGTATATCAGAGATCGGGCTCGAGCAGGACCTGAAGGCACAAGTAAATTGCATGAGGAAGTAGCCCAAATGCCTATGGTCTCCACTCCAGTCACATTACCTTCCCTCTCCCAGTCTGCACCTGTGGCCTCATGGGGAGTTCCTGAGGAAGAGAAAACTCATGCCTGGTTTACAGATGGTTCTGAGTGATACACAAGCACCAGTCAAAAGTGGATAGCAGCAGCACTGCAGCCCCTTTCTGGGACTTCCTTGAAAGACAGTGGTGAAGGGAAATCCTCTCAATGCACAGACTTTGAGCTGTGCATATGGCTGTTCACTTTGCATGGCATAAGAAATGGCCAGATGTGCGATTATATACAGATTCATGGGCTGTGGCTAATGGCTTGGCTGGATGGTCTGAGACTTGAAAGGAGCACGATTGGAAGATTGGTGATAAGGATGTATGGGGAAGAGGTATGTGGATAAAACTCTCTGAATGGGCCAAAGGAGTGAAGTTATTTGTCTCTCATGTGAATGCCCACCAAAAGGTTACCTCAGAAGAGGAGGACTTTTAACAATCAGGTAGATAGGATGACACGTTCAGTGGAAACCAGCCATCCTTTTCCCCCAGCTACTCCTGTCATTGCTCAATGAGCTCATGAACAAAGTGGCCATGGTGGCAGGGATGGAGGTTATGCATGGGCTCAGCAACATGGACTCCCACTTACCAAGGCCGATCTGGCTACCGCCACTGCTGAGTGCCCAATATGCCAGCAGCAAAGACCAACACTGAGTCCGTGATATGGAACCATTCCTCAGGGTGATCAGCTAGCAACCTGGTGGCAGGTTGATTACATTGGACCACCTCCATCATGGAAAAGACAGTGTTCTGTTCTTACTGGAATAGATACTTATTCTGGATATAGATTCGCCTTCCCTGCATGCAATGCTTCTGCCAAAACTACCATCCGTGGACTTACAGAATGCCTTATCCACTGTCATGGTATCCCACACAGCATTGCTTCAGATCAAAGGACTCACTTCACAGCAAATGAAGTACAGCAATGGGCCTATGCTCATGGAATTGAACGATCTTACCATGTTCTCCATCATCCTGAAGCATCTGGCTTGACAGAACAATGGAATGGCCTACTGAAAACACAAAAACAGCTAGGTGGCAATACCTTGAAGAGTTGGGGCATTGTCCTTCAGGAGGCTGTATATGCTCTAAACCAGTGTCCAATATACAGTGCTGTTTCTCCAATAGCCAAGATTCACGGGTCCAGGAACCAAGGGGTGCAAACGGAATGGTACCACTCACTATTACCCCTAGTGACCCACTCAAAAAATTTCTGCTTCCTGTCCCTGCGACCCTATGCTCTGCAGGTATGGAGATATTAGTCCCAAAGGGAGGAATGCTCCCACCTGGAGACACAATACTGATTGCATTGAACTGGAAATTAAGAATGCTACCCCGTCATTTTGGCTTCCTCATGCCTCTAGATCAACAGACAAAGAAGGGCATTACTGCACTATCTGGTGTGATAGATCCTGAATACCAAGGGGAAATTGGACTGACATTACACAATGGAGGTAAAAAAGAATATATCTGGAATACAGGGGATTCTTTAGGACGCCTCTTAGTACTACCATGCCCTGTGATTAAACTCAATGGAAAATTACAGCAACTCAATTCTGATATGACCGCTAATGGCCCAAACCCTTTAGGAATGAAGGTTTGGGTCACCACACCAGGCAAAGAACCACGACCAGCTGAGGTGCTTGCTGAGGCCAAGGGAAACAGAATGGGTGGTAGAAGAAGCTGGTTCTGAGTATCAGCTACGACCACATAACCAGTTGCAGAAACGAGGACTGTAATTGTTATATTTCTTCATTGTATATGTGCATCAAATATTTTTGTTTCCTTCTGTTATGAACTGTGAAATGTAAATAATGAGTTTGTTATACATGTGTTAGCGTATTATGTTAGGCGCATATATGACTTTATAACTGTCCTTATTTAGAGATTACATATGGTTAAGAAAATGTGAACTGCCAAGTTGATAAGGGGTGGAATGTGATAATTGGAGCTGTGTGTCAACTTGGCTGGACCACAATTTTGTGTGGTTTAAGCAATTGTGATGTGGGTTGTTCCAATGATGGGATCAGATGTATATGTTCTGAGCAGCCAATCCATTGAAAAGGAGTTTCCCTAGGGGTGTGGCCTGTTTTCAGTATATTTATGAACATCCCAGGAAAAGAGACACTCTTCTGTGTATCAGGATTCTGCCTACAACTGTCCATGAGTGAACAATCCACCATTCCACCTGAAGAATTTGGATTCATCATTCATTGGAGTCAACAGGCAGAATACTGCCTGCCATCCTTGAGCAACTCAGGCCCTGCAGCTGTGTGAGTTGGGAAAATCTTCCAGCTTGATGTTTGCTCCAAAAACTTGGGACATGGCAGCTTCTATAAGTGTGTGAGCCATTTCCCTAAGATAAATTTCTCTTTCTCAATATATATAAGCTTTACTGGTTTTGTTTCTCCAGACAACCCAGTCTAACACACCATGATAGACCATATGTTAGGCCATAAAGCAAACCTTAATAAATTTAAAAACACTGAA
>NW_006922299.1:83391-84334 GCF_000298275.1 Orycteropus afer afer | reverse complement strand
GTATGTGAACTGCTGTATGGAAAGTGAATTTGCTCTGTAAATTTTCACCCAAATCACAATTTAAAAAAAAAAAAAAAGATCATCAGTTAGAGTGAGCCAGCTCTCCACCCCCTCCCCCCCCCAAAAAAAAAGCAGCACTACTTAAGCTCAACCCTTGTTTGGCTTTATCAAAACTTCAGGAGATATTTGTGGTCTAAGGTTTAAAGTTTATCTATCTCAGGGCAATAGTTTCAGAGATTCATCTACCCCCGTACCTCCAAAAAGTCTGGATTCCATGATAATTTGAAATTCTGTTCTACATTTTACTCCTTTTGACCAGGGTTCTTCTTCAGAATCTTTGATTTTCAAAATGTTTAGTAATGGTAGCCAGACACCATCCAATTCTTCTGTTCTCATGGCAAAGGAGGCAGTTGTTCATGGAGGTAATAAGCCACACATTCCATTTTCTCCTCCTATTCCTGACTCTCCTTCTTCCTCTGTTGTTCTAGGTGAATAGAGACCAATTGTTGGGCCTTGGATAGCTGACTGCAAGCTTTAAGAGCCCAGGCAATGAACTAGGAGGTAGAACAGAAGCACTAAACATGTCATTAGGTCTAGGCTATAATCTTTATGGGGGCAGATCCCTTAGCTGCGCAGTGGGTTCGACCAACCAATTTTTCAGTTAGCATCTTAGCACTTACCTGCTATGCTACCAGAGTTCCTTTTTTTCTATTTAATATCACCTTAATTTCTGGATAAGGCGGCTCATTTCAGATTATCTGAAGTAGAACTGGGTGCCAAAGAGGCTACCAGTAACTGAGAGGTCGAGAATCCAGAAATTTCTACCAATCATTTGACAACTCACTCTTATGCTTTCTATATTCTGTTGTTGTTGTTGTTGTTATGTGCCGTCGAGTCAGCCCTGACTCATAGCGACCCCTCCTTGGGTTTCCAAGGCAGTATC
>NW_006922299.1:80896-83291 GCF_000298275.1 Orycteropus afer afer | reverse complement strand
AAGTAGGATTGCCCAACCTTCCTTCCGAGGAGTGGCTGGTGGGTTTGAACCGCCAGCCTTCTGGTTAGCAGTCAAGTGTCTTAGCCACTATGCTAGCCTTCGTGATAATGTTTGCCCAGCCAAGTGTGCTACAATGAATGAACCACAATATCCCTTAGTCCACAGGATTCATGAAACACCATTAAGTAAAGTATTGTGCATCAGAATGAGCAAAACTAAGAGCTAGAATCCAGAGACAGATCCTTAATCTTGTTTATGCCACAAACTATATAATCTTGAGCAGTCCAGTAACCCAAATCCTTCAACTGACTAAACTGTTAAAGGAGACGACCTACCTGACTCTCCACCAAGGCTCACTCTGAACATGCTATGCAAGGATTAAAAAACAAAAAAACTAGCACAATATAAACACCAGCTGTTATAAAATTTACAACAGGGAAAGAAAAGTGGAAGAAGTTAAAAATACAAAAAGGTATGCTAGAAGAAAGTAGGTTAAATGATCAGAGTGAGCTGGCTGAGAACCTTAGGTGTGGAAAAGCAGCACAATAAGGGCGTAAGTAATTCCAACCTAGTCTGTGTTTCCTTTTTTTCCCTGCTGCTTTGTCCTATCTGTAGTAGACCAGTCTTCAACTAATAAAAAGAAAGATGCTAACACAAGCTGCAAGTAAACACACTGCTCCTTCCATTGTAAACATTCAAAGTACAGCTACGGAAATAGTTACTAGGGAAATCCAACGGTAAATGAAACCTTTACGGTTTTCATTAGACTTTAATAAGACTTTAGGAGTTATTTTTGGTTTAAGGTTTAAAAATTATTTCAAGGCAGTAGTTTTAGGGGGAGCTCTGGTGGTGTAGTGCCTAAGGCATATCTGACTGCTAACCAGAAGGCTGGCAGTTCAAACCCACCAGCTACTCCTTGGAAGAAAGACTGGGCAATCTACTTCCATAGAGGTACCGCCTGGGAAACCCAAGGAGGGGTCGCTATGAGTGGATATGACTCCACTGCAATGAGTTTTGTTTTTGTTTTTTAACCCATTATAACCCAGTACTGCTCTGGGATTTCAGTGCTCTCATTTGCATTTATAACCACATAGGCTCAAGTAATACTTGTATTGTATTAAACAGGCAAGTTTAATAAATATTAATCACAGGTTCTGCCATGTGACAGCCAAATGGCATCATGTCCAGCTGTACAAATGAAGGTCCCACATTGTAAAGGTATTTTCTAACGAACAAGATTGTTTCAGTAGGAGGAAAAAAAAAGTGGTAAGCAACCAGGCAACAGTACTAGACATTCCAAACTCCAAAGAACCTATGCCACAGCCAGCAGTGTCGCCCACGTCCTGGGCCCTTGTTTCACATCATCCCTAACACTACATTATGGAGATAGGAATTTTATGGGATGTGCCATTTCATTCGGCTGTATAGTCAAATGAGTTTGATAGTAAGTCTAATGCTTGTGTGTATTTAAATAGCATAATATTCTGAGTCCACTCTGGGTCCTTTATATTACTTACTCAATTTGAAAAAATAACTTGCAAAACGTCTAATGAAAACTCTCGACCTCTATAAGTTTTATTAAGAAAAACATCCACTGGATACTTATGTGGGCCGGGGCTGTGCTTGCTATGGTACTTCATGTTCTGGAACCTCTAATATTAGATAAACCCTTCCGCTCAGCGGGTGATAACTCTCCACCGCTTGCTTTCTCCTCTTCAGTACAGTAGCATAGTTTCTTATGTGTCTGTAACATAATTTTATTTGGGAAGCAGCAGTTAGTTATTCTTCTTTGGCTACTTGGCTTTCTTTTGACATCAGGCCATCAAGTTTGAGCGAAAGTGGGAGACAGTTAATTTCACACACAGAAAACAGGATGAGGGAGACCATTACCTGAGTTTCTCAATCGAGCGAGCTCCTGCCGACGTTTCTTCCGTTTCTCCTTCTTCAAGGCGGCCCTGTACCTTCTGTGGCTGGAACACGGAGACGTACACACACCAGTCAATGGCCGCACCTGCAGCTCCGCCCGAGCTCCCCTCTCGGCAACGATTGGACCATTGACAGGAAAGTGCTCGGGTGGTCGGGGGTGAAATCTTGCTTCCCGCGTGTTCATTTCAGAGCACGTATCTAGCATCTCCGAGTCCTTCCACGCCCAGACGGCAGATCTTCTCCATCCCGCCACCTGTTCCCCTCCTGACCTCCCTCTGCCCACGCATGCCCGTGAGTTTGGGGTGCAAGGCTCCAGCCGCGGCATTGGTTCGCTCATTTGGCCCGGCAACCCTTTCTTTTTCGCTTACACCCTCCCCAGGCACAGGCTTGGCCCGCTCCGTCCCCTCTCTCGCCAACTTCTACCCCCAGCACAGCTTACCTCTGTTTCGCGGAAAACAGCATCTCTTCA
>NW_006922299.1:78926-80563 GCF_000298275.1 Orycteropus afer afer | reverse complement strand
CCGTAGGAAGTTAAGGGTACCCCTTTCCCCCTTTCCCCCTCATCCATTCGTGAAGTCTCATCCCACGCTGAGTGGCCTCCTATTGCTTACACAGTGTCTCAGTGCTCCAGGTTCCGCCTCCCTTCGCTGTTCTTCCTATCAGCGTCTCAAGTATCTGTCCAGTATAAAGTCCGGACAGAGCTCCAGACTTCGGCCCCTGCCATTCCCAGTTGCGAGCTTAAGATGCGAACCTAATTCCTGGGCCTGCAAAAGTGTGGGCTCTGCCTCCAAGCGGTTTCCATGTTATGTTATGGAGAGAAAGGGGCCAGTACATAGTCTATATAATACGGTCCATGCAAAAATGACATTCACTTAACATAGTACACTTAGGGATTCAGGAAAAGCTTTCTGATGCTTGAGGTTTCGGTGTGTTTTTTTTTCTTAATTTTTTTTTTTTTAACTCCAGATAGAGAAAGGTGAGAATGTAGTGCAGACAGATCAGCATAAGCAAAAGCACTGAGAAGGGAAACAGTACGGAATCTACAGAGAACAGGGAGAATTTTGACAATCGACTTTAAAGCGCAGGTCGCGCCTACCAAAGACTGCAGCAGTAGAGTTGGGTTGGGGCTAGGTTATGGAGAAGGGCCTTCAATGCGGTGCTGAGGAGCTCAGGTACGCTGCAGGCTTGGTGTGGTTGGTGTGGCCATATTTGCATTTAGGTAAATTATGCTGGTTTCACAATGAATTTTCATGAATGAGCTTGCATTACTCAAGTTAACTTCGTTACTGAAGTAACTCTAAAACTCGATCCCACTTCCAGACTGTGAATACTTTAATTTGAATTCAATAAATCATAAAGTAAAAATAAGCTGTACACTTTTAACACAAAGAAACATTCTTCTGTTATTTGGATAAACAGAACAAATTTTCTTTTATTCTGCAATATACTATGTATTTTGTATTTTCCTTGGTGGGGGGAGGCAACATCTACTTATTCTCAAGTATGTATATTTTCAGGCTAGCCCTCTGCTATGGTAAAATGCCTGAATTTATATTTTATATTGTCAGTAAGAAATCCAAATAAAAGAAAATAGTTTCTTTTCTAGAAATGACTGTAAGAAAGAACTACCAGTGCTACAGAGTCCTTTTTTTTTTTTTTTTTGGTCTAGTGATGGAACACATCTGCTGGTAGTTTGAGAATGAACAATGACAGAGTTGATAGCCCCACTGAGAATCAAAACTAAGCACCATCTCTGAAGACTGGCTGAATCCACAAAGAAGGAATCAAAGCAAAATTTACCTAAAGACAATAATGCTAAGGGAGCTCTGATGGCCTACTGTCTAAGGCATTTGACTGCTAACCAGAAGGTTGGTGGTTCAAACCCACCAGCCGCTCCTCAAAAGGAAGACTGGGCCTCGGAAACCCAAGGGGTCTCTATGAGTCAGAATTGACTCAAGGGCAGTGAGTTTGGTTTTTTGTTTGGTTGATAGGTGTGATAGTTGGAGCTGTGTGTCAACTTGGCTGGACCCCAGTTCTGTGTGGTTGTTCCCATGATGGGATCAGATGACTGAGTTCTGAGTGGCCAGTCTGCCCAAGGGGAGTTTCCCTCGGGGTGTGGCCTGCTTGCAATGATATCCAAGGACAATCTGGAAGAACG
>NW_006922299.1:64411-78566 GCF_000298275.1 Orycteropus afer afer | reverse complement strand
TATAAATCTTTACAGAAGCAGATTGCCTCATCTTTCTCCCACTGAGCAGCTGGTGGGTTCAAACTGCCTACCTTTTTGTTAGAGCTGAATGTGGTTAACTGCTGCACCACCAGGGCTCCTTTAAGTGGAACAGGTATCAAGTAAATCATGTTGATTCTTCTAGTAGTGCAGACAAACCTAAAAAGTAAGTAATTTTAATAGAATATTTCTGCTACTACCGTGCCAAAAGAATGTGTCCTCCAGGGAGCAAGGGAAACACACCTTCCTAAATTTTGAGGTGTGGTGGGGAAAGGAAGGGGGACTGGCAGCTGGCCCTAGATGGTGACTGCAGATGTGCCCTGGATGTAGACTGTGTGTGTGAGCTGGGATAGAGGGGGTGTCCCCACACTGTTTCTCTGGTACAGATAGTCCCCGACTTACAACAGGGTTCTGCTCCCATGACTCCATCGCAAGTTAGTTCTGATGTAAGTCGAATACCTCTTGTTTTCAGTTTTCATACTGTTTTTTATTATCAGCATCTTTTCAATTTGATCTTTGAATCTATTTCTGCGAGTGAACATCTGAGAATGATAACATCAGCAAACTACATGCTGCAACACTGTATGTAGTATGTATTGTTAATGCTAAGATGTACAAAAAATCCCAACCAAAAGACCGTTTTAAGTGCAGTTTGTCCTAACTTGAATATGTCATAAGTCGGGGACTACCTGTCAATTCCATCTGACCCACACGTTAAAAGATGTCTCGATAATTTTATGGACATTTTTATATACTCTAAAAGGTCCCTAGGTGGTTCAAGCAGTTTGTGCTCGATTGCTAAGCTAAAGGTTGGCAGTTCAAAACCAGTCAGTGTACCACAGAAGATCTGCTTCTGTAATACGTACAGCCAAGAAAGCCCTCTGGAGCAGCTCTACTCTTTAACACATGGGGTCCCTGAGTCACCGTTGACCTAGCAGCAATGGGTATATTATACTCCAAAGAACTAGGAAGGAAAAGTCATTCAACAAATGTTAATATTATAAAGAGTTTTATTGATCTAGTATTAGTAAAGCAATTTTTACACAAAAATTCTTTACCCTTTTGATAGATCACAAGCCCATTTCTCCTCTTCTGCCTAGGAAGGTACATGCAGGGAGGCATCAAAAAACAAACAATGTTTCTCGACAGGGTGTATCAGGAGTCAGGCAATCCAGAGTGCCTCTCTGGGGGGTCATGTGACTAACCCACACCCCCAGGGTAGTGTCCATAACCTCTTGGGGGGGAAGGCGACTGCAGAACTTATTGTGCAAAACATGGCACGGTTGAGAGTGAAAGAGAACGCTGTTAATAATACACCAGAACAACATGCGTAAGTGAATCAGGAGTAGCAAACCAGGCCACGTGGTAACCCTAGTAACATCGTACAAACACAGCATCCTTTGTACCTCTGCTGTCTTAGGGGAAGTCAGGGACTCTTTACACTGGTACTCACTCCAATTTGGAACATCTACTGCAATAGAGTTTTGCACTAAGATTTTGGAAGCAGCCCTGGCAGGAAGATGGGTGCCCTGGAAAAATGGCTGTCTTATGTGTTTCCCCTTTTAAAGATAACCTGGCAGTGTTTGGGTTCTGTTGTATGCAAGGGGGGCCAACTCCTTGCAGCTTACAACATCTTTTTAAGGATTCTGAGGCATTTCCTAGGGCACACATGCTTCCCTCTCCAATGGTAGGCACCCTAGAGGCAAATTCCCTCACTCCCTTTTTTTTTGCAACATTGAGTCTGAATCAACACAGCCTTCTAGACTATTGGAAACAGTACAAGATATTTACAAACTAGGGTGACTGTGGCATGCATTCTTCAGAATAGGTGGAATGATCTGGATTGTAGACTATCTGCTGTCTCTCCCTATGACTGTAACAAAAATCTTCTAAGCTACTGGATAAATTGGGAGACTGAAGTTGATCCCCTGCCTTGCAAACAAAGAATATCAACTAATGACTAAATGGAGTTCAAACGGCTTTAAAGGGAACTCAAGACATCTGTCACTGTGAAAAATATTATCACCTTATCATCATATTCTATAGAACAGTGTACAAATAATGCAAAATAATACTATCCACTAGAGACTATGAGATTCTTAATCTGTTGAAAAATATTTCTGTAACAGTACGATGAAAGAATTCTAAGTTCTAGGCACTTTAAGCATTTTCTTTCAAATCTTCTGCACAGGCTTTCTGTATGAGCAAGCCTTTAGGTAAAACATCCAATCTTCAGAAATGCTAAAGGATTTTGATATCTAAGTCTTTGTTTTCTTCTGATTACAAAACACATTTCCTTTATGTGTTATCAATTGATCTCGAGTACTTCAAGTACTAGAATGAGAGTGAAAGAGCAGGACAAATGTATTCATGACGAAGTCCGTATACAAGCGGGCCCATTCCTGTTCCACAATAAAGGACGCCTCAGACCAAGGCCCATCGTCACCCACGAGGCACCAGTCCGGGCTGGTAGCTGTTTGTGACAAGCCAGTGTCCATGCCTTACCAGTTGCCAAACATTTTGAACATTATCCCTATCCGTACTTCTAAAGCATCACTAACGTGATAAGCCAGTAGCTCACAAAAGGCCCATATACAAAGGTATCACCATCAGCAACTAGGAGCTCTAGTGGCATAGTGCCTAAGGCATTTGACTGCTAACCAGAAGGTTGGCGGTTCAAACCCACCAGCCACTCCTTGGAAGGAAGGTTGGGCAATCTACTTCTGGAGTGATACCATCTCGGAAACCCAAGGAAGGGTTGCTATGAGTCGGATCTGACTCGATGGCAAGGAGTCTGGTTTTGGTATCAGCAACTGACTGCTTTACGAAGAACTTGTATGTCCTGCTAGTACTTCAGGGAAAAACCTCAGTATGGATAAAAATAAGGTATCCACCAAAGAACTGCTGATGGAAAGCTCTCGTATCAAGAAATGGTCATCAGTAATTATAGTCAATTATTAGGAACGCACAAGGAGCTCTTTACCAAGCACTACCACTTACCAAGTGCAAGTGGTGCAGTGGTTAAGGCATTTGGCTGCTAACCAAAAGGTCAGTGGTTTGAACCCACCAGCGGCTCCACAGAAGAAATACGAGGCAGTCTGCTTCTATAAAGATTTACAGCCTTGTAAAGATTTAAATCTTTATCTTCCATAAAGATTACAACCTATGAGGGTTGCTAAGAGTTGGAATCAACTTGATGGCAGCGAGTTTGGTTTTTTTTCATTAGTAAAGCGCAGCTGTTTAGAATAGTCTAGTTAACCATGTTGAAAAGTCAACATGTACTTAGATGATATACTGCCTAGATGGCAATGTCTTAGGGCGTAGCTTGGCTGCTCTGCGGCTTGGGTTTTGCCTGTATATTCAGCACGTAATCGTGATGGAAGGACGAGCGGACAGTGCGATTCATTAGGGGCTGAAGGGGGCGGAAGTTGTCGACCATTCTTTTCTCTTTCTCCCCCTCTGATGTGAAAAGCAGGGTCCGAAACTGCTCTATCTAGAAATAGAAACAGGAGATAAATTCAAGAGATATCCACCTTTACTAAATGAACAAATTACATTCATTTTTTAAACCCTGAAGCATTGAACTAAAATCAGATACAAAAGGAAAACTTACTTCTTCGCAGGAATGACTTCACCTCTTGGGTGGGAATATAATAGGCCATCATGTGTGGGGGACAGCAGCAGGATGTGCGAAACAGGGAGGGGCACATGGGGCAATCAGAAGACTTGGGTTCCAAAGCCCTGTGCCCCATATAAGCCGTATGTACCGGACGACTTATTTTCTCTCATTGATTCTCAGGAACCTCATCTTTAGATGGGCAAAACAGCCTGCTTATAGGATAATAGCAGTCCCTGGGTGGGCAAATGGTTAACGTGCTCGGCTGGTAACTGAAAGGTTGGAGGTGCAGGTCCATGCAGATGGGTCTTGGCAGAAAGGCCTGGCAATCTGCTTCTGAAAAACCAGCCACTGGAAACCCTACAGAGCACAGCTCTTCTCTGACACACTTGGGGTCACCATCAGTGGGAGTGGACTCCATGGCAACGGATTTGTATAGAAAAATAAAAGGAAGGCCTGAGGGATATAGTCGCAGTAGAATTTTTTTTCTTCATTTAACTGAATCATTAACATAAACAGCCTATTACTGATGGCTCATCGCACCTGGGCATTGTGGGTAAAGCAATGTGTGCGGATGGCATCAGTGGCCACGCCATCCTCAGTGCTAGCACTGGCCAAAGAACTTTCTGCAATGATGGAAATGCTCTGCACAGTCCATTATGGTGGCCACCAGCCACCGGTGGCTACTGGCACTAAAAATTTGGCGAGTGTGACTGAAGAACCGAATGTGTCATTGTATTTCATTTTAATTTATTTATATTTAAATGGAAATGGCCACATATGACTTGTGGCTACTGTACTGGACAGCACAGCTCAATATTAAAAGAGTAAGCCAGTCAAGTGCTTGTTCACTCCTGGACCCATAACACCAGTCAATAGCCACACAGCTTCTGGGGTAACAGTGTTATAGATCGCTGCTTCCTTCGAGCCGGCGGGAGATCTGTTCACGTCTTCCCTGCACCACCCAGTGTAGCTCCAGAGAGGATCGCCTAGGGCACAGCAGGCAGGAGTGTGAGAAGGTGTTTGACATTTGGAGCCAACTTCCAGCCAAGGAGCCCCGGTGGTACAGTGGTTAAGGCTGTCAGCTGCCCACCAAAAGGTCGGTGGTTTGAACCCACAGCTGCTCTACAGGAGAGATTTACAGCCTTGGCAACCCTTTAGGCTCGCTATGAGTCAGGATTGACTCAACGGCAATGGGTTTGGTTCGGGTCAGGCCAAGCCAAGCCGCAGAGGCAAGCCCAAAAACCAGGACTGCGCCTGCCAATAACACACATGCCCTTGTGTACTGAGAAGGTGTCCGGATAGTTCATGCTTGTTTTCACTCAGCTAACTAGCTGCAAAAGATGAGAACTAACCCAAATACAGATAACAAATTATACAAGAATCTATGATATGGACTAGTATATAGCCATTAAACATGATGTCTAAGATCTAGATGTTTATTGTCAATAAAATACTCTACACACCACTGAGTGACAAGAAGAGTAAAATGGTATGTAAAAAATAATTCTACTTTTGTAAAAACAAAAAAAGTCTATTTGTACAGATAAGAGACCAGGAGAATTTACGCTAACAGTGATTCACATTAAGTAGTGAGGTGACGGGAGAAAGGCCTGGTGATGACTGCTGAGAGAGCACAGCTGTTGAAAACCCTAGGGAGCGCAGTTCCACTCTGACACACAGGACGGCAACTTGTTTGGTTAGTGCCTAAGGCACGTGACTGCTAACCAGAAGGCCGGTAGTTCAAACCCACCAGCCACTCCTCGAAAGGAAGATTGGGTGATCTACTTCCATAGTGATACCACCTCAGAAGCCCAAGGAGGGGTCGTTATAAGTCAGACACGACTTGACAGCACATACCACCAACAACAGGTGATTAAAGGAGCTCTGGAGCAGTGCCTAAGGTATTTTGACTGCTAATCAAAAGGTTGGCGGTTCAAGCCCACCAGCCCCTCTGTGGAAGGAAGACTGGGGGCAATCTACTACTATAGATTTACCGCCTTGCAAACCCAATGGGGGTCACTATGAATCAGAATCAACTCAATGGCAGTGAGTTTGTTTGTTTGTTTGTTTTTAAATAGGTGACTAGGATTATACATGACACGTAACATTTTTTTCTGACTATATTTTTTGGTGTTGAAATTTTACTTAAAATGTCCTCATGTGGGCCACTGGCCCTCTGATTTATTTCTTGTTTCAGTGATGGGTTAATTTTTAAATATGAAGGACAGTGCCCGACTAAATGTAAACGCTACAAAGCTCAGCTTATGGTCAGTCAAGCTCTGTATTTTGTCTAGCAGGTGGGCCAAGGAATGTCTGTGCCCACAGCACATGTTGGAAGAGCTGCCAGCTCCTCCTGATGACCTATTATGCATCTCTTTGAGCAGTCTCTCTGTACTCCCCTCCACTAATTTAATGGATTCATGAACTCTTGGTGTGTTGGATACTCCTTCTTGAGATAAGGAATTCTGAAGAGCAGGGCTGGGGAAGGCAGATTTGTGTGGTCTGCACTTTCGGTCTAGGAACAGACTCCACTCTGCACACCTGTGTCTGTGGACATGCTGGCGGCCCTCCAGCTCTTCTGTTCTCCCTCTGCCTCTTCCTGTGTAAACCCACTTCTGTGGTGCTCCGCATCATGCACCTCTGTGCCCCCTAAGATCCTCCCCCTCCCCACCTCCTCGTCCCCAGGCTGAAGCTCTCTCCCAAGTGCTCAGAAAGGCTGTTCAGTCCTGTCTACCTAAAAGAGTCCCTACCCCACTGTCATACTATTAAATTGATTAACTCAGGCTAGAGCTATTGGCCTTTTCATGCTTTCTCTCCTTGTTGTCTGTATTTCTGATGATAATATAAGTTCCCTGGGGGTAGGGACTTTATGTTTGCTTCACCAAGGTGTTCTCAGTGCCTAGCATAGTCCTTGACCCGGAGTAGATACTTCATGAGTACTGATTTAATGAATGTTATTTGAATGAGTGTAGGAATGAATGGAGCCAGCTTCAGGGTCAAAAAATCCAGCTTCCTGAACTCCCCACTTCTCAGCCCTCACCCCCATCTCTAAAGCCCCACAGCTGGGGTCTGGGAGAAGAGCAATAGAGCTATCAGTGCACAAAGCATGTTCACATTGTTGTATAAGACCTGCTCATATCCCAGGGTGTGAATCTACCATAATTTGCCACTTCCCAACTGATTGGTATTTAGGTTGTTTATAAAAAGGGGGCAAAGAGTAACCATTTATATGTATAAATTTTCATCTGTGGAGTTCATCTGCAGAGTAAATTGCTCTTCAAAGGTTATGTACACTTGCACTTTGATTGCTATTCCAATGGTACCAATGTAACTCCCACCAGCAGGGCACAAGAGGGCCTTTCTCTATTACTTCTACCAGCAGTGGCGGTCTCTGCTAATTGGATAGCTGAATCAATGGTATTTCAGTGTAGTAGTTTAATTTTATACATATATGTGTGTGTACGTGTGTGTGTGTATAAATGAGCGAGGTAACATCTTTCCATGTGTTTATGAGGTTCTTGCATTTCCTTAACTGTAAACTGTCTGTTTATACCATTTTCTCTTGTTTTTAAAAAACTGATTTCTAGGAGCTCTTTACATATTAAGAAAATGAGCTCTTTCTTTGTTTTGTTCACTACTGTGTCTCAAACACTTAGAAGAGGACCTGGAATATAGTTGTTGTTGTTATGTGCCGTGGAGTGGGCCCTGACTCATAGCGACCCCTCCTTAGGTTTCCGAGGTAGTATCACTATGGAAGTAGATTGTCCAACCTTCCTTCTGAGGAGTGGCTGGTGGGTTTGAACCACCAGCCTTCTGGTTAGCAGTCAAGTGTCTTAGGCACTATGCTAGTAGGCACTCAATACACTGTAGCTGATTAAGACTATGAGTTGCTAATATTTTCCCAGTTTGCCATTTGTTTATGGTGATTTTCATGATACAGAATCTTTAAACATTTTTATGTAATCTAATTCCCTAGTTGCTTTCTTTATGACTTCTAGTTTGGATTTATAGGTAGAAAATCTTCCTCCATTTGTAGGTATGAAAGAATTTTCCTATGGTATCCTAGGACTTTTATGGTGTTATTTTTCACATTTTATATTTAAAGTATGTGGAACATATCTTTTGCAAATTTCAATGATGGATTCAACTGTGTTTTCCAACATGTCTGCTCAGTTGTCCTCAATACCGTTTATTGAATATGCTATCTTTTCCTCCCGCTGAACTGAGATGCTACTTTATCATAAACTAAATTCCCATAGGTATTTGGGCTTATTTCTGAATTTACTATTTTGTTCCATTGATCTACCACTTTATTTATGTGGCGGCATCACATTATTTAACTATTAAAACTTTATAATATGTTGGGCTATCACTCATTTTGTTTTTTAGGATTTTTTCCAGCTACTCATGCTTGTTTGGTTTTCTATATGAACATCAGAATTAGCATATCTATTAAAAAATCTTAGACAGGTAGACAACCTGAATAATCAGGTATGTCTAGGCAAAAGGGAATATATCCGTGATCATATATAAGCTTGGCTTATATATGATGAGCTGTGGACTCAGGGCCTTGGTCACAGGGGACACTGAGCTCAATTGGCATAACATATTATACAAAGATATTGTTCCACATCCTGCTTTGGTGAGTAGTGAATGGGGTCTTAAAAGCTTGCAACAATCTAGATACAACAATGGGTCTTTCCTGGTCTGGAAAAAAGAAGAATGAAGAAAACCAAAGACACGTGGAAAAAATTAATCCAAGGGACTAGTGGACCATGTGAACTTCAGCCTACATGACCATGAGACCAGAACTAGTTGGTGCACAGCTACCACTGTCAACCATTCAGAAAAGGATCAGTGCAGGAGACCCAGGTAGAGTGGAAAAACAATGTGGAACAAAACTCAAATTCATGAAAAAGACCACATTTACTGGTCTGATAGAGCCTGGTGAGATCCCTGAGATTATGGCCTCCAGTTACCCTTCAGGTCTAGAACTGAACTCACTCCCATGGCTTCCAGCCAAACAACAGATATATAGGGTGAACATTTACATCAGGTAGATACATTCCTTGGAGGGATCAATCATGGGAGAACAGAAGGGCAGTGTTTTCACAGGGAGACCACTCAGGGGTGGGAGTACATGGGAGGGAAGGACACAGGGAAGAGGTAACTATGGGGAGGACGTGGAAAGAGAGCTATTACATTGTGGGGATTGCAGTCAATGTCATGAAACAAAATGTGTATGAACTGCTGTATGGAAAATGAATTTGCTCGGTAAACTTTCACCCAAATCATAATAATTTTTTTAAAAAAAATTAAGAAAAATCTTGGTATATATTTATTGGGAACACATTAAATGTACGGAGAATAAACATTTCATGAAGAGTAACAACTTAAGGAGAACTGACATCAAAAATGTCAATTATGATGTCTTCCCATTCAATTAACAAGGTATGAATCTTTATTAATTCAAGGCTTCCTTTGTGTTCCTCAGGAATGTTTTAAAGTTTTCTTGTTAACTTTTCTTGTTAAGCTTATTTCATTATTTTTTCATTCCCATTATAAATAGGGTTCCTTCTTCCATTATATCTTCTAACTAATTGTGATCTATATGTGTCAAATATATTGATTTGGAATCCTATGAAGGAAGGTTGGGCAATCCTACTCCCGTAGTGATACTTCCTCGGAAACCCAAGGAGGGGTCGCTATGAGTCGGGGCTGACTCGACAGCAAATAACAACATAAATTAATAACATATTCCACTAATTACTGAATTATCTTATTTTCTGTAGTAGGTTTTTATTATTATTATTATTATTATTATTTCTTTTTCCTTTTCTGGCTTAATTGTATTGGCTATTTCCATATCATTTAATATAAGATTTGATGTGCGAATAGTAGTAGGATTAGGAGACATCCTTTCCACATTAAGTGTACTATTTACTTTTAACCTGAGGTCAATCTATTTATCAAGTTAGGGACATCTCCATTCATTTTAATTTTGCAAAAAATTTTTAAGAACTGAATGGTAGATTTTGTTCATGTCATCTAAGAAGCTATGGAAGTGATAATACAATTTTTCTCTATATATCTGCTGAGAAGATGGATTTTATTAATATAAGTAGTAATACTGAACCACCCTTACATCATAAGAATAAATCCTACTTGGATAAAGTATGTATTTCTTCTAATGTACTTCTGGAGTCCGTTTTTAATGTTTTATTTTAGCTCTTTTGCTTCTGTATTCTTCAGATATTGCTCAATAGTTTACTTTTTTGGGGGGAGGGGTTCCAATCTTTGAATTTTGCTATCAATGTTTTTGTGGCTTTTAAAAGAAATTTTTTTAAAATTCATGCTTTACAAAAAATGTTTTTCTTATTAAATTTTTTGTAATCAATACAAATTCTATACAAATGAAGTATAAATAGTTAGTATCGTAATTTAGTTACATTATAAATTAAATAGAGTTCTGTGTGTTGATGTTGTGACCACCACTTAACTTAGTTTCTAAGAGAAAAATAAATCCCAAATTCAAAATAACTGACTCACAGTGAAATGTCTGGACAGACATTGTTGGGTTCTGTTTTTACCATAAGATTCCACAGTGAAAGTCCCTAAAAGATTTTAAAGAGTATTGAACACATCCATTTCCAGCCTGCATTCTTCCATTTTTAAAGGGCCTTGGTGTACACAGAGATACACATAATGCATGTCCACTCATTGTCAGGTATGGAAATAAAGAGCTTATGTTTCCCTATAGTTTAACTACTAGAGCTACTTAATTTGACAAAAAAAAAAAAACCCACTGCCATCGAGTTGATTCCAACTCATAGCAACCCCCATTGAGTTTTTTGGGAGTTTTTTTTTTTTTTCAGTCTTTATGTAAGTAGATTGCCTCATCTTCCTCCCGTGGAGCAGCTGGTAGGTTTGAACCACCGACCTTCTGGTTAGCAGCCAAATGCCTCACCAGAGCGTACTTAATTTGAGGCAGCTCCTAATTAGTGTCCAAACTGAGATCACACATTAAAACCAAAACCAAACACCCACTGCCTTTGGGTTTCCAAGGCTTTTAACATATTTTAATATAAATGTATAAATGTTGCATGATGTTAAAAATGGATGTCAAGTTCTGAGCCCATCCCACTTTGATGCAGCTGCACCTGAACTTCCTTCTGTAGAAGTTGTGGATAGAGCTTACCTGACCATGACCAACCTCTATTGGTTGCTTCTTAATGATCCAGATGACAGATTCAGAGAGTGGCGGGGTGGTAAGAGACCCTGAGTAGGTCCAGTAATCTGGGCAGGTGGGCATCAGGCAGGAAGGGTCAAACAACTCAAATTCCACAAGGGTATCCTGAGCAAGAGAAGGGATCACCCAGTCAGTATCAGGTAGTGGAAGGCAATGATTGTCAATGTGTGTCTGGGGGCCAGCAGTGGTCCACAGGAGCCAAGGGCCCTGTGAGGAATTTCCTGAGGAGTCACCGCTTAGGACAGAATCATGCTTTGCTTTGTTTCTGCAATTCACTGTGTATTTTCTTTTTTTTTAAACATACTATATAATATGGTTAGATTTAATACATAACTTCAGTAATAACAAAAAGACCACAATGATATAAATAGGGGGAAACAGATTTGCATTGTGTGACAATGAAAATATAACATACTTAATTATAAATGAGCTCTTAGAAACCAGTAATAAAGACAACTAATACTGCAATCGAAATAGAAAAAAAAAAACCAGGAAAATGATAGAAGATAGATGAGTAATAAGGGTATGTGATGATGATAAAAACTGAACATTCACAGAAGAAAAAAATTTCTTTGTATCACTGTATTTCTGATACTGCTCAGTGGGATACAGCAAAACTCATTTCCCCATCAATTCTAGGGCGTCTCCTCTGCAAATTGTTGGGAGGTATTAATTAGGTGGGGGCTGGTGCCTAAACAAAGGAGCCCTGGTGGCACGGTGTTAAGCAGTGGGCTGCTAAGCGAAAGGTCAGTGGTTCAAACCCACCAGCTGCTCCCTGGGAGGAAGATGTGACAGTCTGCTTCTGCAAATATTTACAGACTTGGAGACCCTGTAGAGCAGTTCTCCTTTGTCCTTTACAGGATTACGATGAGTTGGGAGTGACTCGATGGCAATGGGTTTGGTTTGAGGTGGTGCCTAAACTAGGAGGCCTCTCTTTTACTCTATAGATGAGTCAGTCTCCTTTTAGAATATAATGCTTTCAGAAGCCAGCATCCTGGACTAAAATAGGGGTGGTGAGGGGAGACAAGCTAGAAAGACTATCCAGACTTCCCAGGGAGCAGTCTCTTGGGACTCTGAATATTAAACCATTCATCCTGGGAGTTGGACAAAGGTATCCAATCTGAAGGATAGAGGTAATTGTTCTTTAAAGCTGGACAAGTCAAGTCAGTGTCTATAAAACTATCCTCCCTAGTGGTGGGAGGGTAGCCACTTAAGGAAGCTCTGAGCATGTTTTTACAAGGACTTAGAAGGGGCCAGTGTAGGAAACAGGCACACAAAAACAACAACTCACTGCCATTAAGTCGGATCCGACTCATAGCGACCCCTCCTTGGGTTTCTGAGGCGGTATCACTATGTAAGTAGATTGCCCAACCTTCCTTCCGAGGAGTGGCTGGTGGGTTTGAACCGCCAGCCTTCTGGTTAGCAGTCAAATGCCTTAGGCACTACGCCAGCACAGGCTCGGGGAGATCATTATACTCCCAAGGCCCGAGTCCTCATCAGCATGGCAGCAGAAGCAGAAAGCTCTGTGCCCGTCAACAGATCCCCCTGCGAATCTCAACAGCTACACTTGAAAGGTATCCTAGGGGTAGCATAACTCCTAACACGAGTGTTCTAGAAGACAAGTTGTCTTCTAACATTTCAATTTAATTACATTCAATTTAATTACATTTCCTGATTCAAAGTACCTTGTTAATGACTCCACTTTGAGATTGAAACATAAAATAAATTTCAAGTGATTTAGGAACAAGAGAAAAATTACCTTATGCTTAATTGACGGCAATGTATCCACCAGTTTCTGCAGCTCTTTATGATGTTTGCCTAGCTAAAGAACCATCAATGAGAAAATATTAAACACAACTGACATTGCACTTTCGAAGCTATTATGTGAATTAAAATGAACTACCTGGTGAATACCTAAAAACCAACAAACCACACATGGAAAGCACACTTAAACTGGCGATTGAGGATGTTTTCCACAGGGTGTAATGAAATTAGATGCAGAACAAAGGAGCAGGCTGTTTGCTGATGGGCTCAGGTGCTCACCAGTCAACAGAGAACAGTGCGCCCGGCCCATTGGCCATTTGCCATCCCCTCTGAGCTCACAGCGGGGCAGCAATGGAGCAAGGCAGAGAGCAGGAAGGTGGGTAAAGCTCAGGCCTCCAGTCCTCAGGGCTCATTCCAGGAGCCTCAGCCTCCACCCTGGACTGAACCTGCAGGAGCTCAGAGGCCCTACCCAGCATGCGGTCCTTGGGATTTCAACCCAGTTCTCCATTTTCTTGCTGTGAGACCTGACAAGAAAGCACTTAACCTCGTGAGCTTTAGGGTCTTCATGTGAGAAATGGAACAGATTGTATCATCATCAGGGAGTTCCTGGGAAGGTAAATTAAGCACTTAGCAAAGGTACAATCACATACCATACCATTCTATACCATACTGTACTACACTGTACCATACCGTACTGTACCATACCATACCATACCATACTGTCCCATACCACGCCATACTGTACCATTCTGCCCCATACCACACCATACCATCCCGTACTGTACCATACCATGCCACACCAAATGAGTTGCTATCAAGTCAACTCCAACTCATGGCAACCCCATGTGTCAGAGTAGAACTGTGCTCCACAGCGTTTTCAATTGCTGATTGGTTTAGCACTAGATCACCAAGCCCTACTTTCAAGGTGCCTCTGGGTGGACTTGAGCCGCCACCTTTTTGGTTTGTAGCTGAGCTTGTTACCCATTTGCACTGCCCAGGGACTACTATATAGAGAACTCAAAATAAATAATGAGATTGGTTAAGAATAGATTTTAAATGGAATAAAGATAAACAACTGTGGGAAATGATCACAAAAAGAGCACTAGTGAATATTCATTTTTTTTCATGATCATTTCCCACAACTATTTGTCTTTATCTTTATTCCATTTAAAATGTATTTTGTTGTTGTTATGTGCCATCGAGTCAGCCCCGACTCATAGTGACCCCTCCTTGGGTTTCCGAGGAAGTATCACTACAGAAGTAGATTGCCCAACCTTCCTTCCGAGGAGTGGCTGGTTGGTTTGAACCCAGCCTTCTGGTTAACAGTCAAGTGCCTTAGGCACTATGCTACCAGAGCTCCCAAAATGTATTTTAGACATTATTTATTTTGAGTTCTTTGCCTTTATCCTTTTATACCAGTGCTGTCTAGCAGAAATATAATGCAAGTCAAAAAAAAAAAAAAAAGAACCAAACTCACTGCCGTCAAGTTGGATCTGACTCATAGT